>NW_019943234.1:109820-124834 GCF_002910315.2 Salvelinus sp. IW2-2015 | reverse complement strand
GACCAAAGATAATCCTGAAGGAGCTGCAAAAGCTCCACAGCGGAGATTGAGTATCTGTCCATAGGACCTCTTTAGCTGTACACCCCACAGAGCTGGCTTTACAGAAGAGAAAAAAGCCACTGCTTAAAGAAAAAAATAAGCAAATACGTTGGTGTTTTCCTAAAGGCATGTGGAGACTCCCCAAACATAGTAAGAGTAACCCTGGTTCAGATGAGGACTCAACTTTAGCTTTTTGCCATCAAGGAAAATGCCATTTCTGGCCAAAACCCAACACCTCTCATCACCCTGAGAACACCATCCCCACAGTGAAGCATGGTGGTGGCAGCATCATGCTTGGGGATGTTTTTCAGCGCAGACTGCGGAAACTGGTCAGAATTGAAGGAATGAGATGCCGCCTAAATAACAGGAATATTCTTGAGGGAAACATTATTTCAGTCTTCCAGAGATTTGAGACTGGAACGAGGGTTAACCTTCAGCAGGACAATGACCCTAAAGCATACTGCTAAAGCAACACTTGAGTGGTAAGGGAAACATTTAAATTCGTTGGAATGGCCTATACAAAGCCCAACCTCAGCATACCACCCTGCGATACCACTGCTGGCTGCTTTCTGAAAGCTAAGCAGGTTGTCCTGGTCAGTCCCTGATGGGATGACCAGGTGCTGCTGGATGTGTTGGAGGCCAGTAGGAGCACTTTTCCTCTGGTCTAAACAAAAAGAGTCCCAATGCCCCAGGCCAGTGATTGGGACACTCTCTGTGTAGGGTAGCCGTCTTTCGGATGGACGTTATAAACGGGTGTCCTGAACTCTCTGAGGTCATTAAAGATCCCATGGCACTTTTGTAAGATAGGGTGTTAACCCGGTGTCCTGGCTAAAATTCCCAATCTGGCCCTCAACCATCACGGTCACCTAATAATCCCCCAGTTTACAATTGCTCATTCATTCCCCCTTCCCCTCCCTGAACTATTCCCCAGTCGTCTGCTGCAAATGAGAACCAGTGTTTCAGGTAATTAACCTGTAAAATACGGTAAAGAATAAAAAAATATAAAATCCCAATTGAGAATATGTGGTATGACTGGGTAAAAGTAATGTATAGCACCCCCAGGTGTAAAATAGTAAATAGCAGCTACTTCTCAGAGTTTTGAATTGTCAGTTAAACAAGGGTGTTCGCTGTAAACATATCAATTCATAATGACCATCGAAGTGCTAGCTATTTAAAATCAGATCCAATAACAACATTAGAGGATTAGAAATCCAAGGTTAAAAACAAAGGTTGTCCAGTATACGATGACTCAAGTTTTATATTAAGTCTGCAATCTAGATCCCTGCAATGTCTCATTGAAGATCTAGATAACTTTTCTGGACTCTAGACTTAATCCTATTATGATAAGTGTACAATATTACGTATTGGATCTTTAAAAAATACAACTTTACATTACCCTACAGTTTACCTATAAAATGGGCTGATTGTGAAGTGACATACTTGGTATTCATATCACTAAATATATAAATGAGCTCTCCACAATGAATTTCAATAGAAAACTTGTAAAAATAGACAAGATCCTGCAACCATGGAGAGGTAAATACCTGTCTCTTTATGGAAAAATTGCCCTGATTAACTCATTAGTCAAATCTCAGTTTATTCACTTATTTATGGTGCTGCCTACTCCTGATGATTCTTTTTTCAAATCATATGAGCGAAAAAAATATTTATCTTTATAAACGTTAAACAATACAAAATAAAGCGTGCCTATCTATAATAATATAGGGAATGAATATGAATTGGGTGGTTGAGATTATTAAATGTAAAAGCACTAAACCTCTCTCTAAAAGCGTCACTTATTCAACAGTTTTACTTGAACCCTAAATGGTTCTCCAGTAGATTATTAAGAAAAGCTCATCCATTTTTAAAATTGCCTTTTTGCCTTTGTGCAGATTGCCATGTCTCATTTTCGATTAATTGAAAATTATACTTTTTTCAAAGTATCTACATTTTTCAAACAGCTGGCTACAAATTCAATTTCATTCCCCTGAAAAAATGGCTGAACTCAAATATGCTGGTTAATAAAATACCTGTATTTATGGAAAGATGTTTGAAAGGGTATTTTGTTCTTAAAACCTCTCTTGGGTACGTGAGACATTAGCGTCCCACCTCTTCAACAGCCAGTGAAACTGCTGGGCGCCAAATTCAAATACAGAAATACTCATAAGAATTCAGAAAACAAAACATATTTTCATAGTTTAAAGATTAACTTCTTGTGAATCCAACCACGGTGTCAGATTTAAAAAATGATTTATGGCGGAAAGCATACCTTACGATTATTTGAGAACATAGCCCAGCAGACAAATCATTACAAACAGTAACCAGCCAAGTAGAAGAGTTACACAAGTCAGAAATAGAGATAAAATTAATCCCTTACTCTTGATGATCTTCATATGGTTGCACTCAGCAGACATTCATTTACTCAAAAATGTTCCTTTGTTCTATAAAGTCTCTTTATATCCAAAAACCGTTTTCTTCAGTAATCCACAGGCTCAAACGCAGACAAAAAATCCAAATTGTATCTGTAAAGTTCATAGAAACATGTCAAACGATGTTTATATTACATTTACATTACATTTAAGTCATTTAGCAGACGCTCTTATCCAGAGCGACTTACAAATTGGTGCATTCACCTTATGATATCCAGTGGAACAACCACTTTACAATAGTGCATCTAACTCTTTTAAGGGGGGGGTTAGAAGATTACTTTATCCTATCCTAGGTATTCCTTAAAGAGGTGGGGTTTCAGGTGTCTCCGGAAAGGTGGTGGATTGACTCCGCTGACCTGGCGTCGTGAGGGAGTTTGTTCCACCATTGGGGTGCCAGAGCAGCGAACAGTTTTGACTGGGCTGAGCGGGAACTGTACTTCCTCAGAGGTAGGGAGGCGAGCAGGCCAGAGGTGGATGAACGCAGTGCCCTTGTTTGGGTGTAGGGCCTGATCAGAGCCTGAAGTACGGAGGTGCCGTTCCCCTCACAGCTCCGTAGGCAGGCACCATGGTCTTGTAGCGGATGCGAGCTTCAACTGGAAAGCCAGTGGAGAGACGGAGGAGCGGGGTGACAATATTCAATCCTCAGGTTGTTTTTAGCCTAAATAATCGATAATATTTCAACCGGACAATAACGTCGTCAATATAAAAGGTAAACAAAAAGGCACTCTCTCGGTCGTACGCATGAAAAAGCTCTGTGACACTTTAGGGTCCACTCATTCAGACTACAAAACCAACAAACCAACAACTTTCCGAATGGATTTTTCTCAGGTTTTCGCCTGCCAAATCAGTTCTGTTATACGCAGACACTATTTCAACAGTTTTGGAAACTTTAGAGTGTTTTCTATCCAAATCTACCAGTTATATGCATATCATATCTTCGGTGCCCGAGAAGCAGCAGTTAATTTTGGCATGATTTTCATCCAAAATTCCAAATGCTGCCCCCTACCCTAGAGAAGTTAAAGGATATTGTTAATTGGAATGTAGAGGTTTATTTCTTTCATGGATTTATCAGAATTGTACGGGAAGGTCTACTCAATCCAAGATTATAACCAATTGATTACAGCATTACCCCAAAAATTTAGCAGGCAGGTGGCAGTGGGAGGAGGAAGGAAACTGGTCTGTCTGCCCAATATAAACTATCAAAACTGGAGGAATAAAATTAGCATGAATAGGAAAGTATACCAGTTTCATTTTGAGGAACCAGGATGATTGACAGCTCTGCCATACAGATTGCAAAATAGTTGTGAAGAGATTTTGATATGATTTATGATGTGTACCATTCCAGGTACAGGGTGTATGAGTTGTATATATATAAAAACTACCCAATATTCAAGACTTCGTGCTTTCAGCTAAAATTATTATGTCGAAATTCTTGCCACCAACAAAATGTTGAATATTTGGGGCATACAATCATCGAAGCTCTGCAGATTTTGTTGTGAGGATACAGAATCAATAGACAATTATTTTGGTATTGCCTTAGGTAGCCTGTTTTTGGTCTCAGGTTCAGAATGGCTGAAAATGCATACATTGATCTAAAATGACACCTAGAAATAGTACTGTTGGGAGATCTGGAGAGACCCGGTCAGTCAATTACTAATATACTAATACTCTTGTAAAAGTATTTATCTTCAACTCTCAATCTGTGGATTCTATTTATTAGATTGATATTGTAGTTTAACATCACAGCATAGTTGAAAGATATGTGGTGCGTAGAAAACCGAGAGGGTGGCCAGCAGAGTGGGATGGGCTGAGGGAAGCTGAGATTTGGATGTGGAATTGGAGACAAGGTGAGTGGAGTTGCTGGGTGGGGATAGAATGATGAGGGGGGGGGGTCTCGGATGGTTGAGGGGCAGCTCTTGGGAACTGTGGGGGGGGTCTTGGGTGGTTGAGGGCAGCTCTTGGGGAACTGTGGGGGTTCTTGGATGGTTGAGGGGCAGCTCTTGGGAACTGTGAGGGGGTTCTTGGGAATGGTTGAGGCAGCTCTTGGGGAACTGTGGGGGTTCTTGTGCATGGTTGAGGGCAGCTCTTGGGGAACTGTGTGGGGAGGGTCTTGGATGTTTGAGCAGGGCAGCGCTGGGACACTGGGGACATCTTGGCAGCTCTTGGGGAACTGGGGAGGTCTGTGATGGTGGGTGGGCAGACTCTTGGGGAACTGTGAGGGAGGTTTTGGCAATGGTTGCAGGGGCAGCTCTTGGGGAACTGTGGGGGGATGTTAGGGATGGTTGAGGAGGCAGCTCTTGGGGAACTGTCTGGGGGGGGATGTTGGTATCGTTGAGGGAGAGCTCTGGGGGAGCTGTGGGGGTCTTGAGGGCTGGTGGCTCGCGTGCGGTTGGAGTTTGGCCGGTGGCTGATATCGCTGTTCGGTCCCCGTTTTTGACCTTGTGGGAGATCTGTCTACGTTCCCTTGAGCGGTGTTGACCTGGTTGCTTCTGTGTGTCGCTCTGGATGGCGGAGACTGTTAGATGAGTTGTTGAGAAGCTTCACTTCAAGTATATTGTATGTTTTAAATATTCAATAAAAACAATTTACAAAAAGGGATGAATACTTTTGAAGGCACTGTATATAGAAATGCCAATCGTTGATTCTATATTGAATTTGGCTGTTTGTTTTTTGTTGTGTTTTTTGGTGTTGAAATTGTTGATGTCGTCCTGTCCTCTACCTTTCCCTGCTAGTTCATCTTGTGCTTCCTTGCTGCTCTTTGTTGTTTTATATAATAAAAAACTCATCAGGGATTTAAGTTAAATTCTTAAATAATCAATGGGATTGAAATGACCATTAACAGCTTCCAAAATCCCAGACTGTAGTTAATAATGTGCACAGTACACACATATACAGTTCATATTTAATGGGAGCAAATTAAATTGTTCTGAATTTCTGGAATTTAAAATGTTTTGACATCATGGACCGCGACTGTTCATATTTTCATATAGCATGACAATCTGTAAGAAGAGATGCCATATATATATCAGATTATTTTGTAAGTCAAATCTAATTTACTATTCAGTTGTGGAGAGCAGATACAGTGCCCTTTTATTTACTGAACACTTATCTTGACAGCAGTGCCAGTTTATTTCAGCTGCATTTGATTAATTCTTCCTCTCCAATACAACTAAAACAAGTTTAAAGCGAAACAGGTTTGTTATAAACATGTTTGTTTTGTCCAATTCTATGAACTATAAAAACTGAAGAAGACCACATATTCAATCCTCAGGTTGTTTTTAGCCTAAATAATCGATAATATTTCAACCGGACAATAACGTCGTCAATATAAAAGGTAAACAAGAAAGGCACTCTCTCGGTCGTACGCATGAAAAAGCTCTGTGACACTTTAGGGTCCACTCATTCAGACTACAAAACCAACAAAACCAACAACTTCCCGAATGGATTTTTCTCAGGTTTTCGCCTGCCAAATCAGTTCTGTTATACGCAGACACTATTTCAACAGTTTTGGAAACTTTAGAGTGTTTTCTATCCAAATCTACCAGTTATATGRATATCATATCTTCGGTGCCCGAGAAGCAGGCAGTTWAATTTTGGCATGATTTTCATCCAAAATTCCAAATGCTGCCCCCTACCCTAGAGAAGTTAAAGGATATTGTTAATTGGAATGGTAGAGTTTATTTCTTTCATGGATTTATCAGAATTGTACGGGAAGGTCTACTCAATCCAAGATTATAACCAATTGATTACAGCATTACCCCAAAAATTTAGCAGGCAGGTGGCAGTGGGAGGAGGAAGGAAACTGGTCTGTCTGCCCAATATAAACTATCAAAACTGGCGGAGGAATAAAATTAGCATAAATAGGAAAGTATACCAGTTTCATTTGAGGACCAGGATGTTGACAGCTCTGCCATACAGATTGCAAAATAGTTGTGAAGAGATTTTTGATGTACCGATTCCATGGTACAGGGTGTATGAGTTGATATATAAAAATATAAAAACTACCCAATATTCAAGACTTCGTGCTTTCAGCTAAAATTATTATGTCGAATTCTTGCCACCAACAAAATGTTGAATATTTGGGGCATACAATCATCGAAGCTCTGCAGATTTTGTTGTGAGGATACAGAATCAATAGACAATTTATTTTGGTATTGCCTTCAGGTAGCCTGTTTTTGGTCTCAGGTTCACGAATGGCTGAAAATGCATAGCATTGATCTAAAACTGACCCTAGAAATAGTACTGTTGGGAGATCTGGAGAGACCAGGTCAGTCAATTACTAATATACTAATACTCTTAGTAAAAGTATTTATCTTCAACTCTCAATCTGTGGATTCTATTTGATTAGATTGATATTGTAGTTTAACATCACAGCATAGTTGAAAGATATGTGGTGCGTAGAAAACCGAAGAGGGTGGCCAGCAGAGATGGGATGGGCTGAGGGAAGCTGAGGATTTGGGATGTGGAATTGGAGACAAGTGGGAGTGGGTATGCTGGTGGGGATAGAATGATGAGGGGGGGGGGGGTCTCGGATGGTTGAGGGGCAGCTCTGGGGAACTGTGGGGGGTTCTTGGGTGGTTGAGGGGCAGCTCTTGGGGAACTGTGGGGGGGTTCTTGGATGGTTGAGGGCAGCTCTTGGGGAACTGTGGGGGGTCTTGGAATGGTTGAGGGGCAAGCTCTTGGGGAACTGTGGGGGGGTTCTTGGATGGTTGAGGGCAGCTCTTGGGGAACTGTGGGGGAGGTCTTGATGTTAGAGGTGGCGTGGCGCTGGGGAGGCGGCAGCCTAGGGAACGTGGGGGGGATCTAGGGTTGGTTTGAAGGGCAGGCCTCTTGGGGAACTGTGGGAGGGAATTTGGATGCGTGAGCGGCGCTCATGGGGAACTGTGGGGGGATTCTTGGATGGTTGAGGGGAAAAGAACAAAAAAGCTCTTGGGGAACTGTGGGGGGTGTGGATGGTTGAGGGGCCAACGAAGTGACCACCCACACAACATCCAAGAGCAGAAAGACCAAAACAACCAAAACCAAAGTAACACAAAATCTACAGCAAGCCTCTTGGGGAACTGTGGGGGGATGTTGGCATGGGTGAGAGCACGGGGAGCAGAAGCAACGGGAGGAGATATGGTAGGAGGCGGGACGCTAATTGGACAGGAGGATGGGGCTGGCTAGGAGAGTGTGGATGGCTCTTGGGAACTGTGGGGGGGGGTGGTTGGATGGTTGAGGGGCAGCTCTTGGGGAGCTGTGGGGGGGTTCTTGGAGGGCTGGTGGCCTGGCGGTTGGGAGTTTGGGCCGGTGGCTGATGGATCGCTTGTTCGGATCCCCGTTTTTGACCTTGTGGGAGATCTGTCMACGTTCCCTTGAGCAGGGTGTTGACCCTGGTTGCTTCTGTGTGTCGCTCTGGATGGGAGACTGTTAGATGAGTTGTTGAGAAGCTTCACTTCAAGTATATTGTATGTTTTAAATATTCAATAAAAACAATTTACAAAAAGGGGGATGAATACTTTCTGAAGGCACTGTATATAGAAATGCCAATCGTTGATTCTATGATTGAATTTGGCTGTTTGTTTTTTGTTRGTTTTTTTGGTGTTGAAATTGTTGTATGTCGTCCTGTCCTCTACCTTTCCCTGCTYGTTCATCTTGTGCTTCCTTGCTGCTTTTGTTGTTGTTTATAATAAAAAAACTCATCAGGGATTTAAGGTAAATTCTTAAATAATCAATGGGAATTGAAATGACCATTYKACAGCTTCCAAAATCCCAGACTGTAGTTTAATAATGTGCACAGTACACACATTATACAGTTCATATTTAATGGGAGCAAATAAATGTTCTGAATTTCTGGAATTTAAAATGTTTTGACATCATGGACCCGATGTTCATATTTTCATAAGCATGACAATCTGTAAGAAGAGATGCCAATTATATATCAGATATTTTGTAAGTCAAATCTAATTTACTATCAGTGTGGAGAGGTACAGTYTGCCCTTTTTTTACTGAACACTTATRTTGACAGCAGTGCCAGTTTATTTCAGCTGCATTTGATTAATTTCTTCCTCTCCAATACCTAAACAGTTTATTTTACTGTGTGGTTCGTTATGAAACATGAAGGCTGTGATTTTGCCGTCCCAGCTTTAAATACCGTAGACACCTACTGTTTCCACTGCCACCGTATCTAGTCGGTCTAAGTTTATGCAAATATCTCCTTTCGTCTAACAGAATGGGAGTTCTTATTTAAATAACAACAACACTGTCATGTGTGGCAGCACATCTGGTTTCTGCTGACATCTGAGATAGCCTGGGAGCCGAAGGGTGCATATCAGATTGGATTCCAGGCTTGTGTACAGTTGCATCCAGTGCCATATATTTAGAGATTTGGGCCACCTTTTAGAATGTTAGTGCCTTTGAGCATTCCATTTGTCCGTTCATGACGACAATTTGGAATCTTGTACATGGTATTGTTTAAAATTCACAAACTTCTGTGAACTGCTATTGGTCAATATGGGGAGCTAACATGGTTGCCATGGAATGTAGTGTCATGTAAATGCATCATAATGCTGAAACCTCAACGTTCTAACTTGAAATATGCTGAGTGTACAAAACATGAGGAACACATTCCTAATATTGAGTTGCACTCCCTTTTGCCCTCAGAACAGCCTCAATTCTTTGGGGCGTGGACTCTACAAGGTGTTGAAAGCATTCCACAGGGATGCTGGCCCATGTTGACTCCAATGCTTCTCACAGTTGTGTCAAGTTGGCTGGATGTCCTTTGGGTGGTGGACCATTCTTGGTACACACGGGAAACTGTTACTCAGATCAAAGGTACTTAAATKTTTTGTCTTGCCCATTCACCCTCAATGGCACACATACACAATTCATGTCTCAAGGCTTAAAAATCCTTCTAAAACCTGCCTCCTCTCCTTCATCTACACGGATTGAAGTGGATTTAACAAGTGACATCAATAAGGGATCATAACTTTCACCTGGTCAGTCTATGTCATGCGGAGCTGGGGTCTCCTTGCCCACCGGCAGCCAAATCGAACGCTCTGCACCTTGTGACATTTTATTGATAACGATCCTTGATGGAGATGATGACTTGGAATTAAATAATAGAGTTATTAAATAAAACAAATGTAWTATACACAACTGAAATATTTTATTAAAGTAAATAAATGATGGTTAAATTAGTGATAAGCAGTAATGGGTAGTCACTACAATCATGGGACTTTATTAATTGTTTTATTCTGTGTTGTTAAAGCAATCAAACCACATAAAGCATAGTGCATTTAATGAAAAATGTGTTTCCACTGCTCCAGAGTCCAATGGCGGCGAGCATTACTCCACTCCAGCCGACGCTTGGCATTGCGCATGGTGATCTTAGGCTTGTGTTCGGCTGCTCTGCCATGGAAACCCATTTCATGAAGCTCCCGACAAATAGTTATTGTGCTGACATTGCTTCCAGAGGCAGTTTGGAACTCGGTTGTGAGTGTTGCAATCTAGTTGCAAATGAGTCAGAATTCATAAAAACAAGACAAGAATCACCTACCACTGGGAAAAAACTGGTTGAAWCAATGGTGTTTCCACAAAAACCTGATTGGATTTGCAAAAAGTCATCAACTTCGGGGGGGGGTTTTGTATTTTTTTATTATTTTTTTACCCCTTTTTCATGGTATCCAATTGGTAGTTACAGTCTTGTCTCATTGCTGCAACTCCCGTACGGCCTCGGGAGAGACGAAGTTCGAGAGCCGTGTGTCCTCTGAAACACAACCCAGCCAAGCTGCACTGATCCTTGACACAARGCCCACTTCACCCGGAAACCAGCCGCACCAAGGTGTCGGAGGAAACACCACACACCTGGSAACCATGTCAGTGTGCACTGCGCCCAGCCCGCRACAGGAGTCGCTAGTGKGTGATGGGACAAGGACATCCCTGCCGGCCAAACCCTCTCTAACCCGGACAACGCTGGGCCAATTGTGCGCCGCCCCATGGGTCTCCCGGTTGCAGCCAGCTGTGACAGAGCCTGGACTCAAACCCAGAATCGCTAGTGGCACAGCTAGCACCTTAGACCACCGTGTCAGTCGGGTGGCCCCATCAACGTAGAGTATTTAGTCATTTTTTTCACGCATATTTAAACCTAAATCCAATGACATGGTGAAATGTTTTGGTTGAMTTCACGTTGCTTTCATGTTAGTTGACAACTCAACCAAATGTAAATCAAAACTAGTGGGCTTGAACTCGGCTGACATGACATTGTCACTTCTCTCTCTGAAATATKAATTAGTCTTGGTTCTTCAGCACGGCAGAGAAAGGTACGTATCAACATTAAAGTGTCTAGCTACCTTATTATGTATTTTGTTTTCAGGCACAAATACATGTATACTGAACAAAAATATAAATGCAACATGTAACGATTTCAACGGTTTTACTGAGTTACCATTCATATAAGGAAATCAGTCAATTGAAATAAATTAAAACCAAATCTATGGATTTGAGATGACTGGGCAGAGGCATCGCCACGGTTGGACCTGGGAGGGCACAGGTCCAGACCATTAGAATCAGTTTTCCCCCACAAAAGGGCTTTATTACAGATAGCTGATGAAACTGAGGAGTATTTCTATCTGGGTGGTTGGTCTTAGACAATCCCGCTGGTGAAGAAGCCGGATGTGGAGGTCCTGGGCTGGCGTGGTTACACGTGGTCTCCGATTTTGAGGCCTGTTGGACATAATGCCAAATTCTCAAAAACGACGTTGAGCTCGACTTATGGTAGAGAAATTAACATTACATTATCTGGCAACAGCTCTGGCGGACATTCCTACAGTCAGCATGCCAATTCCACACTCCCTCAAAACGTGAGACATCTGTGGCATTGTATTATGTAACAAAACTGCACATTTTAGAGTGGCCTTTTATTGTCCCCAGCACAAGGTGCACCTGTGTAATGATCCTGCTGTTTAATCAGCTTCTTGGTATGCCACACCTGTCAGGTGGATGGATTATCTTAGTAAAGGAGAAATGCTCACTAACATAGATGTAAACAAATGTGTGCASAAAATTTGAAAGAAATATGCTTTTTGTGCTTATGGAACATGAAAAATGGGACCAACACTTCACATGTTGCATTTTACATTTTTGTTCAGTAAATATGGACACTCACTCTCAGCAAACCAACTGTGTGTCAAATGCAGCTGACATCTGTGTTTCCAGAAGATATTATAATGAATAAATCATTTAACATGCAGGCGTGGACGGCACTGTCTAGCCATGGGGTATTATTACTTGTGGGAGAAAGAACATAGAAAGAAAAGTAAACACGGTTGACAGTCTGCTGTTGACTATTCTTCCTTGCACTACCCGCCACGTCTTGAGGCCTTATCCAATTTCTGAAGAAAGGCAGCCGAGAATGGCATTTGCCATATTGGCATTGCCATAACAGCTGGCTGGTGGTTACTTAATTGGAGAACTTAGRTGAACCCTATCTGTTACTGACATACTCCCAACAGAAGCTGTCTAAATGAAGGCAGCATTCTATCAAGCTTGCACTGCTGGAGACCCTGGTCAGGTGAAACATCAACATTGTCCCTGTGTAAAAAAAGATCCAGCAGCGTTGTATTGCCTGAGAGGGCCAGCTTCCAATACAGTGTTAATGTTCTGAATTAACCAGTAGTTAATAGATATTTGTTCTGAAGTGTCTGTCCTATATCTGAGAGATATTAGAAAGATCAGGAACCAATTTTTGACATGTATTTATCCCCCTATTTTTAGGCACTTAAACAGTCTCCGTATATACTTCCATTCATTTTTTTGTTGTTGCTGGTACCAGAGACCTTCAGACGAGTCTTGTGAGGCTTTATGGGCATCCAGAGAACACCGTCGTGTTTGTGAGAGTCTCAACTTGAGTTAGTTAGTAACAGACCTGCAGACTTGCGAAATAACCACTAAAGAAATGCATGTAGCACGCCCATATATATTTGACCAAATATTGACCATTTACTCAAGTCTCAGCCCAAAGAATGTGAAATCCATAATGTTTTTGCAACATGATGGGCCTAAGGCATAATGTCTGTGCGTGAATTCTCCAATTAGTACTACTAGGTAAAACCTCATGTTGAGCCCTGAAAATGCATTCCGTTGGTTTCTTTGTGCCACATGCTTTGCCTGTAGTCTACACAAATCGGCAATTCAGCTCTTCTAGATTTTCCTGTTAATTCACATTTCATTCAGTTTTGCTGAGCTCTTGGGACTAGTGACAATTCTAGCTGAGAAGAGAATACACTCAGCACTCTGTTGCAAAGGCAGAGCTGCATAGGCAGAGATATGCAGAGAGTGGATACTTGGATTAATAAACCATTCAACGTTGGTATTATAGCTGGATTCATAAAATCCCCCTGATATTCAGACCTAATACATGATAATGCAGTATCTTGTTTATATTCAATAGCAATGAATTCACTGTTTCGAATCTAGGAAAAAAAAAACTAAGATTGACTGCAGTTCAATTAATGTGAATGGCTTTTACAAGTAATAACTTTCTATTTTAAGATGWATGGTTTTTCAACCCTCTTTCTGACAGAGTAGAATGTATCTGTTAATACCATTACTCTTAAAAGCTAAGACAAGGACACACCTAAGAAATACACCCAAGAAGTATTTGGCATTTATCAAACTATAGGTATAAGAACAATTTCCGAGTTTGTTGAATCTCACTCGGGATTTGCTATGAGAGTATAACGTGTGAACTTAGTTTGTAAGCCAAACATGTTCCCAAGTTTGAAGTCTAGTCAAATTTGACCTTACATTCTGTTTGACTTAAAAACTTCTTATGGCTGCAGTCCCGTTAACGGACAATAACATTTTCTTATCTAATAAACATTCAGACTCCACCAACTACAGTTCTGTAAGGCTCAGAAGACAACTCTTTTTTTATATACAGTATATATATATATATATATATATATTATTTTAAACATAGAAAATACTTGCAGTGAAGCCACTCAACAAAAACATCACATTAGTCATCTAACAGACTCCCATCCAGAGCGACACACAGGGTCAACACCCTGCTCAAGGGGACGTCGACAGATCTCCCATCCAGAGCGACACACAGACACACGGGTTCAACACCCTGCTCAAGGGGACGTCGACAGATCTCCCATCCAGAGCGACACACAGGGTCAACACCCTGCTCAAGGGGACGTCGACAGATCTCCCATCCAGAGCGACACACAGGGTCAACACCCTGCTCAAGGGGACGTCGACAGATCTCCCATCCAGAGCGACACACAGGGTTCAACACCCTGCTCAAGGGGACGTCGACAGATCTCCCATCCAGAGCGACACACAGGGCAACACCCTGCTCAAGGGGACGTCGACAGATCTCCCATCCAGAGCGACACACAGGGTCAACCCCTGCTCAAGGGACGTCGACAGATTCTCCCATCCAGAGCGACACAGAAGCAACCGGGTCAACACCCTGCTCAAGGGACGTCGACAGATCTCCCATCCAGAGCGACACACAGAAACAACCAGGGTCAACACCCTGCTCAAGGGACGTCGACAGTCTCCCATCCAGAGCGACACACAGAAGCAACCAGGGTCAACACCCTGCTCAAGGGGACGTCGACAGATCTCCCATCCAGAGCGACACACAGAAGCAACCAGGGTCAACACCCTGCTCAAGGGGACGTCGACAGATCTCCCATCCAGAGAACACAAAGGCAACCAGGGTCAACACCCTGCTCAAGGGGACGTCGACAGATCTCCCATCCAGAAGCGACACACAGAAGCAACCAGGGTCAACACCCTGCTCAAGGGGACGTCGACAGATCTCCCATCCAGAGCGACACACGGAAAGCAACCAGGGTCAACACCCTGCTCAAGGGGACGTCGACAAGATCTCCCATCCAGAGCGACACACGGAAGCAACCAGGGTCAAACACCTGCTCAAGGAGGACTCGACAGATCTCCCATCCAGGCGACAACACGAAGCACCAAGGGTCAACACCTGCTCAAGGGGACGTCGACAGATCTCCATCCAGAGCGACACACAGAAGCAACCAGGGTCAACACCCTGCTCAAGGGACGTCGACAGATCTCCCATCCAGAGCGACACACAGAAGCAACCAGGGTCAACACCTGCTCAAGGGGACTCGACAGATCTCCCATCCAGAGCGACACAACAGAAGCAACCAGGGTCAACACCCTGCTAAGGGGACGTCGACAGATCTCCATCCAGAGCGACACACAGAAGCAACCAGGGTCAACACCCTGCTCAAGGGGACGTCGACAGATCTCCCATCCAGAGCGACACACAGAAGCAACCAGGTCAACACCCTGCTCAAGGGGACGTCGACAGATTCCCATCCAGAGCGACACACAGAAGCAAACAGGTCAACACCTGCTCAAGGGGACGTCGACAGATCTCCCATCCAGAGCGACACACAGAACAACCAGGGTCAACACCCTGCTCAAGGGGACGTCGACAGATCTCCCATCCAGAGCGACACACAGAAGCACCGAAGGGTCACACCCTGCTCAAGGGAACGTCGACAGAATCTC
>NW_019943234.1:55080-108491 GCF_002910315.2 Salvelinus sp. IW2-2015 | reverse complement strand
TACTTTTATCTTTGACCGTCATTCTATCCCCCGCCCAGCAACTCCACTCCCACTTGTCTCCAATTCCACATCCCAATCCTCAGCTTCCCTCAGCCCATCCCACCTCTGCTGGCCACCCTCTTCGGTTTTCTACGCACCACACATCTTTCAACTATGTTGTGATGTTAAACTACAATTTCAATCTATCTAATCAAATGGACTCTACAGATTGAGAGTTGAAGATTATTACTAATACTCTTAGTAAAAGTATTTGACTGACCCGGTCTCTCCAGATCTCCTAACAGTATATTATCTATGGTCAATTTTAGATCAATGRTATGCATTTTCAGCCATTCCTGAACCTGAGACCAGAAACAGGCTACCTGAAGGCAATACCAAAATAAATTGTCTATTGATTCTGTATCCTCACAACAAAATCTGCAGAGCTTCGATGATGTAATGCCCCAAATATTCAACATTTTGTTGGTGGCAAGAATTCGAACATAATAATTTTAGCTGAAAAACACAAAGTCTTGAATCTTGCGTCGTTTTGTATATCAACTCATACACCCTGTGCCATGGAATCGGGTACATCAAAAATCTCTTCACAACTATTTTGCAATCTGTATGGCACAGTTGTCAACATCCTGGTCCTCAAATGAAACTGGTGTACTTTCCTATTTATGCKATTTTTATTCCTCCTCCAGTTTTGATCCTTTATATTGGGCAGACAGACCAGTTCCCCACCTCCTCCCGCTGCCACCTGCATCCTCCATTTTTGGGGTAATGCTGTAATCAATTGGTTGTACTCTTGGATGGAGACCTTCCCGTACAATTCTGATAACTCCATGAAAGACATAACTCTACCATTCCAATTAACAAAATCATTTTAAAACGAAATACCCATTTCAAACATCTTTCKCATAAATACAGGTATTTTATTAACCAGCATATTTGAGTTCAGCCACATTATCTGTTGTAATATTTGTTCTATCTTTTCAGGGGGATGAAATTGAAATTGTAGCCAGCTCTGCAATGCTCTGCAATGCTTGCTTAAAAAAAATAGATTATTTGAAAAAGTATCATTTTCAATTAATCGAAAATGAGACATAGCAATCTGCACAAAGGCTTTTTTTTAACAGTTAAATGCTAATAGCAATGACACAAGTCAACTCACATCGTAAAAACTAGACCATATTAATGATGAAAAGGTTTGCCATTTTGGTCAAAGCAAAACTTTTATTTAACTAGGCAAGTCAGTTAAGAAGAAATTCTTATTTACAATGTCAGCCTACCAGGGAACAGAAGGTTAACTGCCTTGTTCAGAACAACATACTTTAACTTCAGCTCAGGGATTCGATCCAGCAACCTTTCGGTTACTAGCCCAACACTCTAACCACGAGGCTAACTGCCACCCCTACCCAGGTAATCTTTCCCCATACCCTGACACAAGGCTGGTTTGGAGTTTTAATATATCCTTCCCGGCAAAAGTAATGGACACCATACAGCGACGGAATCACTCTGCGCCGCCTCAGATGGATTTGCAGTGCTGAGAGTAAAATAGGAAAAAAGCCTCTATGGGAGTTGAAAAACCCTGTGGAGCAGTTAGAGGCTTTGCATTTCCCATCATGCCATTCATAGGGGCCCCTGTCGGGAGAGGAAATGCAGCGAGAAAAGAGGGGGGGGAAACGTAATCTCCCTTGGCTTGCGAGACTTCAGCCTTGGCGATGGTGGTTGCAGGGGCCATGGAGCTTTCAAGTGCTGCGTGACCCTCATTTTGCAATGGGACAAGACTGGGATGGTGGACGGCTTGCTGTATGACTATGCTGCACCATTATCGTGTTTCCAACAGAGATGTTTAGTACTGCCTCTGCTGAGCCTCTGTGGATCACACTGAGGCAGAGTAGACTATCTAATCTTGATAGTGCAACTGATATAAAAAACACTATATAAACATGAAAAGTGATATATACTCGAGTGAACGATCTCTTTAAAAAAAATATATTTTAAAGGAACAATTGCCCAAATTAATATCTGCATGCACAACTAACTCCTTTCTATATCTGACGTTATTTTAACCGGTTTGTTTGCATCTGTGGGATCCGTTGTACTACCACTCCAAGTAGATTTCTAACACGTGGTTTTATCTTGTACGACATTCACTGGTGAAATCCTTCCATTTTCCGCGTTCCAGCTGAAAACCTGAATGGGAACTGCGAGTTACACATCAGATAAACCTGTATAACCTCGATTCTCTCTCTCGAGAAGCACTGTCCCGTTGGTTTGGTGTTCACATTTTACGTCTCTGAACGGATGTAAACAAGACACCCACAGTGCATTCTAAGCCGGTTTAGATTCACTTTGGTTTGTTATCTGGTACGATCGTGCCCACAGAATAACCCACCCGAACACAGATAATAATCGCAACTGACCGTTTTGGAATTATACATGACGGTGAATACACCGCGAGTGATTCTAACGGTTTGTTTATCTGACTTACACCACAGTGATGCTAACCGGTATGTCGTTAATCTGCCGGGTACACCGCCAGTGATTCTAACCGGTTTGTTTATCTGACGTGTACACCGCTCAGTTGATTCTAACTGTTTGTTTATCTGACGTGTACACCACAGTGATTCTGACCGGTTTGTTTATCTGACCTGTACACCGCAGTGATTTCTGACCGGTTTGTTTATCTGACGTGTACACCACAGTGATTCTAACCGGTTTGTTTATCTGACGTTGTACACCGCAGTGATTCTAACTGGTTTGTTTATCTGACTTGTACACCGCAGTGATCTGACCGGTTTGTTTATCTGACCTGTACACCGCAGTGATTCTGACCGGTTTGTTTATCTGTCGTGTCACCGCAAGTGATTCTAACCAGTTTGTTTATCTGACGTGTACACCACAGTGATTCTGACCGGTTTGTTTATCTGACGTGTACACCGCCAGTGATTCTAACCAGTTTGTTTATCTGACGTGTACACCACAGTGATCTGACCAGTGTTTAGTTGTTTATCTGACGTGTACACCACAGTGATTCTAACCGGTTTGTTTATCTGACGTGTACACCACAGTGATTCTAACCGGTTTGTTTATCTGACGTCAACACCGCAGTGATTCTAACCGTTTTGTTTACCTGACGTCAACACCGCAGTGATTCTTTCCTCTATTGGAAAGAAGAAATGAGTCTGGAGGCTCATCTTCTTATTGACTGCCTGGGAGCATTGAACTAATGCCCTATATTTCTGTCCCCAGTTAAAAGGCTATGCCTCCTTTTTGCCAACACCTCATAGTGTTATCACCCCATCCCTTCAAACCTAAAGCAGAGCTATTTTATATGGTGCCAAAACCTGTGATTTGATAATGCAATGGCGGAGRAGGGTACCCGACCAAGCCAGAATCAAAACCTACCTGCCTACCTCCAGGACTAAAAGACTAAGGGGGAAGAAAATGATGATTCAGAAAAGACATGGGACAAATGTATTAACATTAAGGGTACAAGATGATCCAATCCTGACCCAGTCCAAGTCAATCACTGCTTGAACATGAACTTGATTTCTATTTAAATATTGATTGAAATATATCGATGGCGATGAAGTCTATTGATCTTTTAATGCAGTCATTTGTCATTTGAATCATATTTTTTGCCCTCAATTTTGTTTGTAACAATTGCAAAGACTTTGGCAACTTTGTATTTGTAGTCAACTTTGTTGTGAAGATATCGGCGGTTGCAAAGAGACAGATAATGATTCTAAGTTTAGTTGAGATCTGTGTATAAAGTGAAGCGCAAGTTTAAAAAACCGACGCGCTTATATGATCTGCAAGTGGTCCGAGGCAGTCTGTAAATAACGATCGTTTTCAAGTCCATCTTTAGTAATGATGGTTTGGGGAAACAGCTCTGAGATTTAATGATGCTCCCGCATCCCCTGCTTTTGGGAAACCYGGCACTGGTGAACACATTGTGGCAGGGTTGGGGGGGTAAGGGTCCGAGGGGGGGTGCTGTGGGATTATGTAAGATAGAGTGCCTTCAGAATGTATTCACACCCCTTGACTTTTTCCACATTTTGTTGTGTTACAGCCTGAATTTAGAATTGATTAAATTGAGATTTGTTTTGTCACTGGCCTACACACAATACCCCATAATATCTAAGTGTTCGAATTCATATTTATTAAATAAATAGACACATTTAATTTGTCTGGCTTGCCGTTTCAAATAAAATTGAATKTTTTTTGCTCAAATAAAATAAAATACAGGTTGCTAGATGTAGGCAAGTCCATAAGGAAATAGGTAAACTGGGATATGACTAAAGAGTTCATCAGGGGGATTTTTTGTTGTTGTGATCCAATAGGTAATATAGTACATTTATCATAATTTGGTTTTAATCCAGAAAGGTTAGAAAAAGTATGTAGATCCTTTATGAGACTGTGGATCCAAATTGTGGATTTAAATTAAAACATGACTCGTACAATGGGCGTACAATGACACCCATATTTTTAAGCCCTGGTTTGCCAGACCCTTGATATTATTGTTGGATCTGATTTTAACAGCTAACATTTCGATGGCCTTAATAAATAGATATATGCTGATAGTGGACAACCTTGTTTTACTTCTCTTGACAGTTTAATACTTACTGAGAAGTATCCATTATTTACTATTTACACCTAGGGTTACTATACATAACTTTTATCCATTGTATAAGAGATTCTCCAAAATGTAAATATGTCATGCATTTACAAACAAATTCCAAAAAAACCTAGGATGAATAATATCGCTATGCATTTTGCTATAATTTTTGCATCACAGCACTGAAGTGTAAAAGGGCCTCAATTTTTTTTTAAATGGGACTGGATCTTTATATTTACCACTTGGGTCTTGTTTCAGTAATAATGAAATCTGACCTTGTTGAGTATCTGATAATCCACCATTTTTATAGGAGTGGATAAAACATGATAATAACGGTTATCTTGAGTACATTTAAAAAAGGTTTGGTATACCTCATCATAATTTAACATTATTAATAGAAAATAAATCCATACAATTAACTTTGGTTAGTGGAGAAGGAGGAGACTGGGGCGGCAGGTAGCCTAGTGGTTAGAGTGTTGGATTAGTAACCGAAAGGTTACAAGATTGAATCCCCGAGCTGACAAGGTGAAAATCTGTTGTTCTGCCCCTGAACAAGGCAGTTAACCCACTGTTCCTAGGCTCGCATTGAAAATAAGAATTTGTTCTTAACTGACTTGCCTAGTTAAATAAAGGTACAAATAAAATAAAAAGGAGGAGACTGAAATGAAAACATCATCAAGCAAGTACTTTGCTTCCTCTTTCAAAATGTCGAACAATGGAAGCCTTACAGAACCATGGAAGGCTTACAGAACCATGGAAGGCTTACAGAACCATGGAAGCCTTACAGAACCATGGAATGCTTACAGAACCATGGAAGGCTTACAGAACCATGGACGGCTTACAGAACCATGGAAGGCTTACAGAACCATGGAAGCCTTACAGAACCATGGAAGGCTTACAGAACCATGGAAGGCTTACAGATGCGAGAATACAAGTCATCTATCAAAGTAGTGTGTGGGGGCTACTGATGTGCAGGTCGCGAACGAGACATACTTTTTGAATAACTGTTTTTACTGACTTGAGAGACTTGATTACTTTTTTCCTGAGTAACTCGTTCAGTTTAGTTGTTGTTTGTTCGACCTGCCAGTGCCGGCTGCAATGAGTCCTACAGCAGGATTAATATGGGCTCCTCCGGCTCAGCAGCTCCAAAGACGTGCTCCAACCCCCAACTGTCTGTCAAATGCCTGCAGGGAAATGCATCCCAAGCATAGAGAAAAGACGTGTTTAGAACTYACAATTGATTGCATGGTGCAATAATTCATGCAATGAATTGATTATTAAATGTTATGATGGACACGGCTTTATAGAACTAAAATATACACAGCCTGTGCTCAACAAACTCAAACTGGAGAATGAGTCGTTTAGGGGGGGCAGGTCGAATGTTATTGTGCTTATTATCCTCACGGCAGTCAAGCAATGCATTCTGGCAAGAGTCGTTCACAATTTAGTCTGGTTGCGGCCGCAACTATACCTCATTTCAAATAATAATAATACAAATTTCAAGAAAATAATCTTATGTGTATGCCAAGCAATCAACAAATGTTAATTTTGTTTTAAAGCACACATTTACAAGTCTCAGTCACAAATGACAGGTCCAATAAGCCCCATATGGTGAACATGTGAACAAGAGGTTTGTAGAAACATGACTTTCGAGTTCAACATTCGCCGGTAGTTAGAGTCCTGCATGCTTTGGGCATTACTGACTGAAATGAACGACATGAAAGGAAGTGTTTTACTTTTCTATTATTGAACTATTTTCTTTCTCTCTGCATTGTTGGGAAGGGCCCGTAAGTAAGCATTTCACTGTTAGCGTACACCCATTGTTTCGCAAGCATGGGACGAATAACATTTGATTTGATCAACAACTTGAGCCAAAGGTATTCTTCAGAGGTTGTCCTGATTGAGCCCCAACAGATCCACAGATGATGCAATCTCTATTGCACTTCACACTGCCCTTTCCCACCTGGACAAAAGGAACACCTATGTGAGAATGCTGTTCATTGACTACAGCTCAACGTTCAACACCATAGTGCCCTCAAAGCTCATCACTAAGCTAAGGACCCTGGGACTAAACACCTTCCTCTGGAACTGGATCCTGGACTTCCTAACGGGCCGCCCCCAGGTGGTAAGGACAGGTAACAACACATCCACCACTCTGATCCTCAACACTGGGCCCCTCAGGGGCGCGTGCTCAGCCCCCTCCTGTACTCCCTGTTCACTCATGACTGCACGGCCAGGCATGACTCCAACACCATCATTAAATTTTCCGATGACACAACAGTGGTAGGCCAGATCACCGACAACAACGAGACAGCCTATAGGGAGGAGGTCAGATACCTGGCCGAATGGTGCCAGGACAACAACCTCTCCCTCAACGTGATCAAGACAAAGGAGATGATTGTGGACTACAGGAATTGAGGACCCGAGCACGCCCCCATTCTCATTGATGGGGCTGCAGTAGAGCAGGTTGAGAGTTTTACAAATTTGCTTCCAATTAATTTTTCCACAAAATATGGTAAACTATCACACCAAAAAAGTGAGTCAATTGCATTTACTTGCGTATACCCTCCACTACACCACTGCCTGCCATGTATGTTTTCAAACAGTGCGTCTGTGAACATTTCTCCAAAGAGTGCACTCTCTTTGGTCTGAGGCTACCAGTCAATTCTGTTCTAAGACAGAGTCTACATCTCATAGTGTCTGCTTGAACCCCTAATAATATCAATTATCATGTGGCACGTATTCCTTCCTAATGCTCTTTACTTATTATTTTGTTTACACCTCCTCTACATTTGTGTTCCATATACAGAAAAACAACAACCGTGACCTCAGTGTCAGGAATGCTGTTGGAGAAACTGGGATTCTGCGTAGCATGAAGACAGTCTGAAGATCAGGTACCAGATCAGTTGAGATGTTCCACAGTCAAACCAACCCAAACACATAAAGAACAGGTATTTTGGAATCGTTTCATAGCCAAACCACCTCGACACACACCAACAAATGTAACAGCCCCAGTAAGGTGTCCTGAAGATCAGACAACGCGCTTTAATTAAAGACCACAGCAAAATCAAGCCTGGAAACCCTTGCGCTCAACCATCTGGCAGGACCACCTGTTCCGCCAAAGGTGAAAGAGATCAGTCTTTCCACTAATGTTGGAGAACGTGTCAGAACGGTGCATCCGGATGTGTCAGGACAGTGCATCTGGATGGGCCAGGAAGTAAGTACCTGTTTCCAAAGCTGTTGAATGTAAAATGAATTGACCAGAGCATGGTTATAAATTAAAATATGTGTTTTAGAAAGAGAGTGTTCAACTTCCTGGTCCAGGTGAGATGAATTAGCCAAAATTAAATATACTAAACAAAAAAATAAACGCATCATGCAACATTTTCAAAGATTTTACTGAGTTACAGTTCAAAAAAGGAAATCAGTCAATTGAAAATACATTTWATTAGGCCCTATGGATTTCACATGACTGGGAATACAGATATGTATCTGTTGGTCACAGATACAGTGCWTTCGGAAAAGTATTCAGASCCCTTCCCTTTTTCCACATTTTGTTACATTACAGCCTTATTCTAAAATTGATTAAACATTTTTTTTTATTAATCATCAATCTACACACAATAATGACAAAGGGAAAAACAGGTTGATGAGGATTCACATAGAGTTGATCAGGCTGTTGATTGTGGCCTGTGGAATGTTGTCCCACTCCCCTTCAATGGCTGTGTGATGTAGCTGGATATTGGTGGGAACTGGAGCGCGCTGTTGTACACGTCAATCCAGAGCATCCCAAACAAGCTTAATGGGTGACATGTCTGGTGAGTATACAGGCCATGGAAGAACTGAGACATTTTCAGCTTCCAGAAGTTGTCTATTGATCCTTGCGACATGGGGCTGTGCATTATCATGCTGAAACATGAGGTGATGGCGGTGGATGAATGGCGCGACAAATGTCCTTAGGATCTCGTCGATAAAATGCAATTGTGTTCGTTGTCTGTAGCTTATACCTGCCCGTACCATAATCCCACCTTCACCATAGTGTACTCTGTGCACAACGTTGACAACAGTAAACCGCTCGCCCACACGACGCCATACATGTGGTTGCGAGGCTGGTTGGACGTACTGCCAAATTCTCTAAAACGACATTGGAGAGACGGCTTATGGTAGACAAATACACATTAATTTCTCTGGCAACAGCTCTYGTGGACATTCCTGTAGTCAGCATACCAATTGCACTCTTGAGACATCTGTGGCATTGTATTGTGTGACAAAACTGCAAACTTTAGAGTGGCTTTTTATTGTCCCCAGCACAAGGTGCACCTGTGTAATGATCATGCTGTTTAATCAGCTTCTTGATATGCCACACCTGTCAGGTGGATAAAGTTTTTTTTGTCAAGGGGGAAATGCTCACTATCAGGGATGTAAATACATTTGTGCAACAAAATTTGACAAAAGCTTTTTTTTTCTTCGCACAAGATATTTCTGGGATCTTTTTTTTTCAGCTCATGCAACATAGTAACACTTTACATGTTGCATTTATACTTTTGTTCAGTGTAGATGAGGTAAATATACAGCCAGGCAGCTGTGTGTTGTGTGACAGCAGTATCTGAAAGGGGCAACTTGTTTACCTTCCAACGTAACCAATCAGATTGTTTCAGTATACAGCAGTAACCTCAAACGAACATACAAATGATCCCTCATCCATTCTCTAGTAGCGACACGTCTCCAGGTCACACGTCTACTGTAGGTCACAAGACTTCACGCGTGACGCTAAAAAGAGAACGCTGCTATTGACCCTCTGATAGCATCTCAAAGAAGTATGGTTCCTGTCAAGACTCTGACTTCTGTCACAGCCAACCGGCTGAGAATGGAAGCGATGACAGCCGTTCATTCAGCCGGCCGGCCGGCTTTTCCTCCTGGGTATCTCGCCTGACTAGAAGAGAACAGTACACTCTCACCCAGTCAGCTCACTGGGGGGAGGAAGGGGGTTGTGTCAGCGACAAACAATCTGCTGTGACGAGACACTTCTTCTTCGCGATGCGTCAAGATGTATTTATAGTGGAGTACACAGGGGATCACCAAAAATAGGATTTGAAAATGAAGGGTTTGGGGTTATTGTTTGTCAAAGGTAAAAATTGTTATTTGAGTGAAGCAGACGACAGAATCTGCTTTTAGGCATATGGATCTTCAAAGAGAAAAAGTCATGACAGAGACGATACTAAACGAATTAGTTCCATTTGGAACCCACAATTGCAAAGTGTTACAGACGCCACTCTTCCTGTACACAGTTCTTCTCTTAACATACAGGACATAGGGAATCTCGCCTCACACTATTTTGTCGGAGCAAATGTGTCCGTTGACAAATGGGTCAGATATAAATGTAAAAGATTTGTCCTGATGTAACCTCCGGACGTTTTTGTTTTGTCACTGGTGTGTCTATAGTCCTCTGGGAGCGAATGCGAGTCTTTGGGTCCAAGACAAGGTTAGTCGTCAAGTGTGCATTGTTCACTGAACCGCCCTTGCAGGCAGGGGGCCGTGCACAGAGCTCTGGGGGGGCGTGTACAGAGCTCTGGGGTGGGGACTGCCTCATATACCCCGCCACAATCAGATTCACAATGTCGACGAAAGCGCATGATCTAGTAAGTTACAACTCGCAAAGACTAGAAACGTGTCAAATAAGATTTCCGATGACCATTTGAGTAGCATTAAATCTCAAGCTGCCAACCGATTTAAATTATTGTTGCTTTTATTTTCAGATTTCGCCATAAGGACGGGAACACCTTGTTTCACTCACCTTTTGGTTGCGCAGGTGAACTAGTTTTTTTTTCTTCTTATGAACTTGTTTATAAGCTAAACATTAGACTAAATATTAACCTGTCAAAGTGCAAGTGCAAAATAAGTAAGTTAAGTGTGTTTCTCCAGGCTGTGGTCTGTGGTCCCCAGGCACGCAAAGCTCTATTATTGATTAGGCCTAAGCCTATATTTCGTTTTTAGACYATACAATTAGTATACCTGGCTACAACAACACAGTGCAATAAGGCATTTATTATTGTTATCAAGTGAAAACGTAATTATTTTCCATAGGCTGTAAACTGCAGTGATGTAGGCTAATTTGATTAACCTATCACACATCTTGTTTTGTTTGTTGAAATAAGTGCATAGGCCTACAGCCTAGGCCTGGATATGAAAGCATTTGGATCCGTTTGGGTCTATCCTCAACCATTTACAAGGTCCAGAAAGGTACATTAGCAGGACACTCATATGGTCTATATTTTTCCAGACACCTTGACTTAAAAAAATATATAAAAAAATTACGTTACAGCCTTATTCTAAAATGGATTACATCGTTTTCCCCCCTCATCAATATACACACAATACCTAATAATGAGGGGGGGGGGGCAAAAAAAGAATAAACTGAAAAATCACATTTACATAAGTATTCAGACCCTTTACTCAGCACTTTGTTGAAGCTGCTTTGGCAGCGATTACAGTCTCGAGTCTTCTTGGGTATGACACACACCTGTATGGGGAGTTTCTCCCATTCTTCTCTGCAGATCCGCTCAAGCTCTGCCAGGTTAGTTTGGGAGCATCGCTGCACTGAGGTCTCTCCAGAGATGTTCGATCGGGTTCACGTCTGGGCTCTGGCTGGGCCACTCAAGGATGTTCTGAGACTTGTCCCAAAGCCACTCCTGTGTTGTCTTGGTTGTGTGTTTAGGGTCATTATTCTGTTGGAAGGTGAACCTTCACCCCAGTCTGAGGACTTGAGCAGGTTTTCATCAAGGATGTATATATGTTTTTTATTTAACAAGGCAAGTCAGTTAAGAACAAATTCTTATTTACAATGACCCTGGTCAAACCCAAACAATTCTGGGGCAATTGTGCTCTGTTCTATGAGACTCCCAATCACAGCCCGATGTGATTCAGCCTGGATTTGATCCAGGGACTGTAGTGACACCTCTTGCACGGTGATGCAGTGCCTCAGACCGCTGCGCCACTCGGGAGCCCCTGGATCTCTCTGTACTTTGCTCCATTAATCTTTCCCTCGATCATGACTTGTCTCCCAGTCCCTGCTGCTGAAAAACATCCCCACAGCATAATGCTGCCACCACCATACTTCACTGTAGAGATAGTGCCAGGTTTTCTCCAGACGTGACGCTTGGCATTCAGGCCAAAGACTTCAATCTTGGTTTCATCAGACCAAAAAAATATTGTTTTTCATGGTCTGAGAGTCTTTAGGTGCCATTTGGCAAACACCAAGCGGACTGTCATGTGCCTTTTACTGAGGAGTGGCTTSCGTCTGGCCACTCTACCATAAAGGCCTGATTGGTGGAGTGCTGCAGAGATAGTTGTCCTTCTGGAAGTTTCTCCCATCTCCACAGAGGAACTCTGGAGCTCTTTCAGAGTGACCATCGGGTTCTTGGTCACCCCCCTGACCAAGGCCCTTCTACCCCGATTGCTCAGTTAGGCCGGGCGGCCAGCTCCAGGAAGAGTCTTGGTGTGGTTCCAAACTTCTTCAATTTTAGAATGATGAAGGCCACTCGGACCTTCAATGCCGRAGATATTTTTTGGTACCCTATCTCAGATCAGTGCCTCAACACAATTTTGTCTCAGAGCTCTACGGACAATTCCTTTGACCTCATGGCTTGGTTTTTGCTCTGACATGCACTGTCAACTGTGGGAACTTATATCGTCAGGTGTGTCTTTCCAAATCATGTCCAATGAAACATGAAACAGCTCAAGGATGATCAATGGAAACAGGATGCACATGAGCTCAATTTCGAGTCTCATAGCAAAGGTTTCCGAATACTTATATAAATAAGGTATTTCTGTCTTTTATTTTGAATAGCATTTGCAAAAGTTTCTAAAAACCTGTTTTCACTTTGTCATTATGGGGTATTGTGTGTAGATTGATGAGTAAAACATTTTTTCCATRCATTTTAGAATAAGGCTGTAACGTAACAAAATGTGGAAAAAGTCAAGGGGTCTGAATACTTTCTGAATGCACTGTATGTAGCCCGGTGTTACGATTGGCCTACTATCGGAAAATATGGGCTTCTCCTTCCTGCCTGTTCTTAATGCTGTAGCCTATTTTACATTCAGCATGCACAGACAGAGCATCGAGGCAGATATTTCACCAGATGTGTAAATGCGAAGCATCCTCTTGGAAGCCCATTGGCCGGCAGTGGGAGAAGATGGAACGAGATGGATTTTGGTCGACAATTTACTCATCGATGAAACATTTGATCTCAATACAGTTTTACAGTTTTCTGCTCCCAAAACTAGAATCTGTTACAAACATAGTGGACTAAGTTTTCTAGACTTTACCCTTGCCAAATGTATTTTTATGTTTAATTGCTTTGTTTAGGAGTGCAAAGCGAATTGAGGTATTTCACACGTTTACTCAGAGTAGGCGTTCCCCAAAAGGAAARATGCAAATATATGATACAACGCGCCAATAGGATCGCGCTAGCTCATCCTTGGCTCTGCCCACTATGGCTCATTTGCTCCTTATTGAAATGACAGGCTGTGGTCTATCTTGGTTTAGTTATAAAAAATCTTTGGAACAAGTGTGCATCTCTCATCCAATAGGCTATTAGTAGGCTAAAGAAAATAAGTCAAAATAAGTGTCCAACATGTTTTTGCGTTCTGGCTTTTCCTGGAACTCCATAAGATTTAAGAGGAATAGCCGTTGCAGTGGAGAGGCCAGGTGTGTTACTGCGCAACCGAACAA
The DNA here is from genome assembly GCF_002910315.2 of Salvelinus sp. IW2-2015. Taxonomy (NCBI): domain Eukaryota; kingdom Metazoa; phylum Chordata; class Actinopteri; order Salmoniformes; family Salmonidae; genus Salvelinus; species Salvelinus sp. IW2-2015. The sequence goes on along the minus strand of NW_019943234.1, from coordinate 95,151 downwards.
TGAAGATAGGCTATAGCCTAACTAAATTAGAAGCATATGCATATTAGCTCATAATTCATCAGCTCAATGTTAGGCTTAATACTCCAGTCAATTTCCACAGCGAAAGAAAAAAAGAAGTTAATCAGATAACGAAATCATAGGTAGCCTAAAGCCGACACCACGGAGAGACACCATCAAAGGCATCAACATTTGCGTGCGAGAGTAGAGCGTTTCAATTCACCTACACTTAACTGTCATGAATTCATAATACAAAGTTGTATTTGTTATGTTCACTATGTAGTCCTTGTGAATGATGATTGGGTGTTAATTTTGACTCACCTTCTATGTCCTACCGGAGCCACCGGACCTCCTGTTATATTCTGGGGTGGCAGGGTAGCCTAGTGGTTAGAGCTTTGGGTTTGTAACTGAAAAGTTTCAAGTTCAAATCTCCGAGCTGACAAGGTACAAATCTGTCGTTCTGCCACAGAACAAGGCAGTTAACCCGCCGTCATTGAAAATAAGAATTTGTTCTTAACTGACTTGCCTAGTTAAATACATATTGGCTCAGGAGTGTTGGTGACAGTTTATAATGAATTGAGAAAGTCTTGTTCTCTATACTTAATTGATAATGACCTCAAAGCCGGTGTTTGGAGCATATATTGCTATTTTGGTTAGGTCAACGATCTGTGGTTTGCTTGGTGAAACAAAAATGTGTTAGATAACAACCGACTATAGTTACGTGTACAACGCACATTAGCTCATTGTTTGTGTAGATTTACTTGTTCACATAGTGACATGCTAGCTAGCGTCAGCCCACCAGGAAAGTGATATTTAGCTAGCTAGTTAACGTTAACTCACAGTTTGTGTAGTCAGACTTGCTAGCTAATGTTAGGCTGTTACTATAGCAAGGATAGTTGATTAGCTAGCATATCACCACTTTAAAAAGTCTGACTACACTAACAGTGAGTTAATGTTAACTAGCTAGCTCGGTAAACATTACCTGGTGGGTTAGCTAGTCAGGTACCATGTTTGGCTAGTTAGCTACATTAGCTAAATTTGGCTAGATAGCTCACAATGGACTTCTGGGGGCTAAATGTTTTCCCCACACAAAATACAGAAACTCATCAAATGATACAATATTGTTTAAAACAATACAAGCAGTGCATGATCAATGCCACCCCAGCAAGTGCACCTGCTGGAAGTGATGCACTCTCTCTCTATTAATCTGGGGGTAAGACATCATTTAAACATCACAGATATAAATTCCCACTGTGTACATGACAAAATGTGAATTGTGTTGTACTACTGAATGAAACTGAGGAGACCAGCCTTTGTGATTGAACTTACATTAGTTTAGTTTGACCAAAACCTGAAGGTAATACAACCTATTCTAGGTGCCTAGTGTGTGTGTGTGTGTGTGTGTGTATATGATCTTTATTCATTGTTCACTTGTTTTTTCAACAATGTCAGGTACAGGCAGGGATGACTGGGGCCTTCGGCAAGTAATACACAGGGGGTAAGAAGTCATTTGAACATCACAGATATAAATTCCCACTGTGCCCATGATAAAGTTAACTACATTACTTTAGTTGGCTGCTTTGAGCAAAACTTGTATGTAATATAACCTATTCTGGGAGCCTCGTCGTGTGTGTGTGTGTGTGTGGTGTGTGTGTGTGTGTGTGTTGTGTGTGTGTTGTGTGTGTGGTGTGTGTGTGTGTGTGTGTGGTGTGTGTTGTGTGTGTGTGGTGTGTGTGTGTGTGTGTGTGTTGGTGTGTGGTGTATGAACTACAATGTGTGGAATATTTTTCAACCATTGGCTTTCCTGAAAACAGGTACTTTACAGGAGGAGCAACAATGAGTCTGTCAGAGTTTTACACGCTGGATGGGGAGGGTGAATCGAGGCTTGGTCCACACAAAATAGAAGCAGGTCTCCCTTCCAGTGATGTGGAGCTGACCTTGGACATGGTGCCAGTAAGGATGGCCTTCACGGAGTCAGTATGTTTGTGCATGGTTCTCATGACTTACGATTGGGTGTTCAGGGACCACTTGTCACATTGTCCAAGGTGGGTTTGTGTTATGATAAACAATGCGTTTTCTGTCAAGATAAAAACAATTTTTTAAAGCATTGAAAATGACCTTGCTTACTTCTCTCCAATTTGGTTTATCCTTTGCCAAGATAATCCATCCACCTGACAGGTGTGGCATATCAAGAAGCTGATTAAACAGCATGATAATTACACAGGTGCACCTTGTGCTGAGGACAATAAAAGGCCCCTCTAAAGTTTGCAGTTTTGTCACACAACACAATGCCACCGATGTTTCAAGTTGAGGGAGCGTGCAATTAGCATGCTGACTGCAGGAATGTCCACCAGAGCTGCTGCCAGATAATTCAATGTTAATTTCTCTACCATAAGCCTCCTCCAACATCGTTTTAGAGAATTTGGCGGTACGTCCAACCAGCCTCACAACCGCAGAACACGTGTAACCACGGCAGGCCAGGACCTCCACATTTGGTTTCTTCACCTGCGAGATCATCTGAGACCAGCCACCCGGACAGCTGATGAAACTGTGGGTTTGCACAACCGAAGAATTTCAACACAAACTGTCAGAAACCTTCTCAGCAAAGCCCGTATGCGTGCTCATCGTCTTCACCGGGGTCTTGACCTGACTGCAGTTCAGCGTCATAACCGACTTCAGAGGGCGAATGCTCACTTTTGATGATCATTGGCCTCGTCACGGATGAATCCCAGTTTCAACTGTACTGGACAGATGGCAGACAGCTTGTATGGTGTCGTGTGGGCAAGCGGTTTGCTGATGTCAACATTGTGAACAGAATGCCCCATGGTAGCGGTAGGGTTATGGTATGGGCAGGCATAAGCTAAGGACTACAAACACAATTGCATTTTATCGATGGCAATTTGAATGCACAGCGATACCATGACGAGATCCTGAGGCCCATTGTCGTGCCATTCATCCGCCGCCATCGCCTCATGTTTCAGCATGATAATGTACGGCCCCAAGTCGCAAGTATCTGTACACAATTCCTGGAAGCTGAAAATGTCCCAGGTCTTCCATGCCCTGCATTTTCACCAGACATGCACCCATTGAGCAGGTTTGGGATGCTCTGGGTCGACGTGTACGGCAGCTGTTCCCGCCAATATCCAGCAACTTCGCACAGCTTCTGAAGAGGAGTGGGACAACATTCCACAAGCCACAATCAACAGCCTGTGTCACGCTGCATGAGGCAAATGGTGGTCACACCGGATACTGACTGGTTTTCTGATCCACGTCCCCTACCTTTTTATTTGAAGGTATCTGTGACCAAACAGATGCATATCTGTTTTCCCAGTCATGTGAAATCCAGAGATTAGGGCCTGTAAAATCTTGGAAATTGTTGCATGTTGCATTTATTTTTTTGTTCAGTGTATATAGATGGTACACTTCAGATACCCCAACATTAAAATACAATTCAATTGTATTTGTCACATGATTCGTAAACAACAGGTGTAGACCAACAGTGAAATGCTTAATTACGGGTCCTTTTCCAACAACGGAGAGTCAAAGATAAAATATAAAATAGTGACACAAGGAATAAATACACAGTGAATAACGAATAACAAGTCAAAAATAACATGGCTGCTGTCTATACAGAGAGTACCAGTACAGAGTCGATGTAAGGGGGTACGAGGTAATTGAGGTAACTATGTACATATAGGTAGGGGAAATGTGACTAGGCAACAGGATAGATAATAGGCTGAGCAGTAGCAGCAGCATATGTGGTGAGTGTGAAAGTGTGTGAGCGCATCAGCATGCATGTTATGTGTGTGTGAGTGTAGCTGTACAAGACTGTGTATGTGTGTGTTGGGGTGTCAGTGTAATTATTTGTGAGTGTGTGGTTAGAGTCCAGTGGGTGTGCATAGTCCTTGCAAGAGAGTTAGTTTCCAAAAAGGGTCAATGCCATTTGATTAGCTATTTAGCAGCCTTGTTAAGCAGTCTTATGGCTTGGGTGTAGAAGCTGTTCAGGGTCCTGTTGGTTCCAGAACTGGTGCACTCGTACAGCTTGCCATGTGGTAGCATAGAGAACAGTCTTATGGCTTGGGTGTAGAAGCTGTTCAGGTTCCTGTTGGTTCCAGAACTGGTGCACTCGTACAGCTTGCCATGTGGTAGCATAGAGAACAGTCTATGGCTTGGGTGGCTGTAGTCTTTTAAAAAAGAAGAAGAATGTCACCGCCTAGTATAGAGGTCCTGGGTGGCAGGGAGCTCGCTACTCTCTGTAGTGCCTTGCGGTCATGTGCCTTGCAGTTGCCGTATAAGCGGTGGTTCAGCCTGTCAAGATACTTTCAATGGTGCCAAATCTTTACAGTATGACAGACCGGGTCAGGGATAGGTTGAAAATGTCAGTGAAGACACTTGCCAGAAGGTCAGCGAATGCTCTGAGTACGCGTCCTGTAATTCTGTGTCCATCATTTGTTTTTCAACAGGACAATGAACCAACACACCTCCATGCTGCGTAAGGGCTATTTGACCAAGAAGGAGAGTGATGGAGTGCTGCATCACATGACCTGGCCTCCACAATCACTCAACCTCCCCTCAATTGAAATGGTTTGGGATGGACCGCAGAGTGAAGGAAAAGCAGCCAACAAGTGCTCAGCATATGTGGGAACTTCAAGGCTGTTGGAAAAGCATTCCTCATGAAACTGGTTGAGGGAATGCCAAGAGTGTGCAAACGTGTCATCAAGGCAAAGGGTGGCTACTTTGAAGAATCTAAAATATATTTTGATTTGTTTAACACTTTTTTGGTGACTAGATGATTCCATATGTGTTATTTCATAGTTTTGATGTTTTCACTGTTTTTCTACAATGTAGAAAAACCCTTGAATGAGTAGATGTGTCCAAACCTTTGACTGGTACTGTACGTACGGTCACTGCTGGTACGACGTCGTCGATGCACTTATTAATGAGTCTATTGACTGATGTGGTAAACTCCCTAATGTTATTGGACGATTTCAATCTGTGATAGCGAAACCGTCCTGAACCTTAGCATCCGCTTCATCACACCGTATTTCGGACTGGTACTTTCTGTTTGAGTTTTTGATTGTAAGTAGGAAGCAGGAGGATAGAGGTATGAATCTATTCATTCCAAAGGAATGGAGAAGCAGTGCCTTATAACTACTTGGCTCCGACCCACTCAGAGCAACAAAAAACAAATATTGATGAACAATGTCATTGAATAGCCCAAATCATAATTGACTGAACTATTATTATGAATAGGCCTAAGAGTAATTATGTCCAATGAAGCGTACCACTTCATAGCATGAATGTCAATGAATGTCATCAGATGTTTAATGTAGCCCGCCGGCCACCTCTGTAAGCCTATAATCACAACCACTAGCAGTAGACTACACGTCAAATCAAGTTTTATTTGTCACATGCGCCCGAAATACAGTGAAATACTTACTTACTAGCACTTAACCAAAAAATGCTTTCAGAAGTTAAGAAAAATAAGTGTTAAGTAACAAATATATATGTAAAAAAGAAAAAGAAAAAAAAGTTACAAATAATTAATCAGCAGCAGTAAAATAACATCCGAGGCTTTATACAGGGGGTACCGGTACAGAGTCAATGTGGAGGCTATATACAGGGGGTACCGGTACAGAGTCAATGTGGAGGCTTATATCAGGGGGTACCGGGTACAGAGTCAATGTGGAGGCTATATACAGGGGGTACCGGTACAGAGTCATGTGGAGGCTATATACAGGGGGTACCGGTACAGAGTCAATGTGAGGCTATATACAGGGGGTACGGTACAGAGTCAATGTGGAGGCTATATACAGGGGGTACCTGTACAGAGTCAAGTGGAGGCATATACATAGGGGTACGGTACGAGTCAATGTGGAGGCTATATACAGGGTACCGGTACAGAGTCAATGTGGAGGCTATATACAGGGGGTACCGGTACAGAGTCAATGTGGAGGCTATATACAGGGGGTACCGGTACAGAGTCAATGTGGAGGCTATATACAGGGTGTTACGGTACAGAGTCACTGTGGAGGCTATATACAGGGGTACCGGTACAGAGTCAATGTGGAGGCTATATACAGGGGCACCGGTACAGAGTCAATGTGGAGGCTATATACAGGGGGTACCGGTACAAGCGGTCATGTGGAGGCTATATACAGGGTGTACCGGTACAGAGTCAATGTGGAGGTATATACAGGGGTTACGGTACAGAGTCAATGTGGAGGCTATATACAGGGGACCGGTACAGAGTCAATGTGGAGGCTATATACAGGGGGTACGGTACAGAGTCATGTGGAGGCATATACAGGTGTACCGGTACAGAGTCAATTGTGGAGGCTATATACAGGGTGTACGGTACAGAGTCAATGTGGGGCTATATACAGGGTGTACCTGTACAGAGTCAATGTGGAGGCTATATACAGGGGGTCCGGTACAGAGTCAATATACAGGGGTACCGGTACAGAGTCGATGTTGGAGGCTATATACAGGGGTACCGGTACAGAGTAAATTTGGAGCTATATACAGGGACCCGGTACAGAGTCAATGTGTAAGGCTATATACAGGGCGGTACCGGTACAGAGTCAATGTGGAGGCTATATACAGGAGGTACCGGTACAGAGTCAATGTGGAGGCTATATACAGGAGGTACCGGTACAGAGTCAATGTGCGGGGTCACCGGTTAGTCGAGGTAATATGTACATGTAGGTAGAGTTAAAGTGACTATGCATAGAAAATATTTGAGGTCAGTAAACCAGAGGTGGGGCAACGGTACCGGGCGGCAGGTAGGCACAGGGGGGCAAAGGTACAGGTCGGCAGGCAGGGTCAGGTGCAGGCAGGCGGGCTCGGAGTCAAGACAGGCAAGGTTCAATACCAGGGGGGGCAAGAAAAGAGAGACTGGAAAAAGCAGGCACTGAGACACAAAACACTAGTTGACTTGAACAAACAAGATGAACTTATAGCCGAAAAGGTATAAATACACAGGGGATAATGGGGGAAGATGGGCGACACCTGGAGGGGGGTGGAGACAATCACAAAGAAAGGTGAAACAGATCAGGGTGTAACATAGCCAAATAGTACATTTTCTGTTCAAAACCAAATTTTGTTCATTAAATACCAACTCTACATTTCAAAATGCAAAAAAAATAAACTCTACATACAGTAACTCTATCAAAACACGGCAAACTCAACTCAACATCTAATAATTCTGTCAAAACACTAGCACATGTTTTCTATCCAAGAGGATCATATAGTCAATCATAGCACGACGACTTTCAAAATACTAACAGTTGATGGCATTACAAAAACTGCATTACTTGTCATGTTTCCGTTCTACCTGCAGACAATAGACAATATGAAATCCATTGTTTTTTAATAATTCAGTTTCCTTTTACTGTAAACCATTTTAGGGTTTTTTGGGGTTGAGTGTCGAATGTGTGCATTTTTGGCAACATACTATCTAAAAGTGACTGAGTCATCTTTACTTTATTTCGAATATACAGTATAATTTTTTTTTTGTAAGTGACAGAATTGCTTCAGTAAAAACTTTATTAGCAACATGAAATTGCTGCCAGAGATCAACAACAAAATCCAACAAACATGGCCTTTGGTTCCAAATGTGTAAAAAATAAAACACAAATATAGTACAAAAAAAAAGCACAGAAGGGAAAAAGCACAAAAATGTACAGTCCTGTTTAAATCTATATGATCTTCAGCATTTGGCCACATGTTCTCGTCCACATCTTATGCCGTCTCTCGCACCTTGGATAGAAACGTTTGGCATGCCTTATCCACCCCTGTCAGTCTTCAGCTGAGATGTCTCTGCAGCCGGCATCCAAGAGGGACGTTTGGTCATGTGGCCGATGATCATACACTTTTCCACCTCCAGGCAGAATAAAAATCCTCAATGGGGTTGAGGAAAGGTGAGTAGTGGGGGGAGGAAAAGGCAAAACAATTCTTGGATGGGCTGCAAACCAGTTTGTGATTGCATGTGAATGATGGCATGCTACATTATCCCATGACATCACAATGTCCTCCTGTTTCCTCCCAGCTGTTCCCTTCCTGCTTCTGGCACCAGTTGTTGGTGGAGGTCGTCTAATAACCAGAAGAAGTGTTGTAGGGACCAATCTGGCATTTCTGCAGGACCAAACCAGCAGTCSAGATTGCAGCACACATTGTGATATTTGCTCCTCTCTGACCCGGCTCGTCAACGGTGGCACTTTCCCCGGTTACGTTTCTTCCCCACCAATGTTTTTTTTGCCAGGTTAAACCCTGCCTCGTCTACATAAATGATTTAATGTGGGGTCTGATTAGCCTCCAACTCCATGACTCTCTGAGAGAAATCAAACACAGTATGTGTAAAMGCTTTTCAGTATGTCCTACTGTATGTACTGTAACCCATGTTTACATGTAGTGTAGCATAGTGTAAAACTCACTATAGAACAAGACATATTGGATAGACTCCATACCTGGACGTATTGGTTCTGCAGTTCCTTGACCCAGTTCCTTTCAAAAGGATTCAAATGTATTAACATTTTTTCTTCCACTATTCTTAGGAAGTCTGCATGTTTCATTCTGATTTGAGTAGAATGAGTTTGTTTTGTTTTTAGTTTTGTTCATTGGTTTTTTGCTTTATTTTAATACACTCTACCCACACCTAAACATACAGTTGAAGTCGGAAGTTTACATACACTTAGGTTGGAGTCATTAAAACTCGTTTTTCAACCACTCCACACATTTCTTGTTAAACAAACTATAGTTTTAGCAAGTCGGTTTGGACATCTACTTTGTGCATGACACAATTAATTTTTCCAACAATTGTTTACAGACAGATTATTTCACTTATCATTCACTGTATCACAATTCCAGTGGGTCAGAAGTTAACATACACTAAGTTGGCTGTGCCTTTAAACAGCTTGGAAATTTCCAGAAAATTATGTCATGGCTTTAAGAAGCTTCTGATAGGCTAAGTAACTGCTCCAAAACCGCCATAAAAAAAGCCAGACTACGGTTTGCAACTGCACATGGCTGTAACGTAACAAAATGTGGAAAAAGTCAAGTGGTCTGAATACTTTCCGAATGCACTGTATCCAGGCTATATATAATTTGACCACATCTGTGCATTTGTTACCATAATAATCCATGTAAAGTACAATCATTTGTTAAATTAGAGGCACMTGTGAAAGTGAACYCATTGTTGTAATACTGAGATAGTGGGAAATCAAATGAGTGATGGCTGATTTTGCTCTGTGGAAGACTAGGCAGCTTTTTTTTTTATAGAGAGCCTGTTTTTAGAGGAAGGTGGGACTTTGTTTTTTCAGAAAGTACAGACTCATCAGAAATGGTTTCCCAAAACCAATCGTATACGATCTTTGCAAGGATATAAGACTTACTTTCAAAAGGCAAACAAGTGCCATTCCGGTGCACATCAAAGTGGTTTTTGGCAACGGGCAATTTTCATGAGCTTGTTGATCGGCATCTCACATCCCTCGATGAGCCAATGCTTTGGATGCAATCGTCAGCAAAACGAACAGTAACATACAATTTCCATACACAATCGCACAGCAGGTTGAAGTCAAGAGGGGTTTCTTTGCCATCAATGGGTTCCCAAATACAAAATGGACCAATAGACGGCACCCACATCGCCATAAAAGCACCATCCCAAAACGAGTTCAACTATGTGAACAGAAAACACACTCTTATTGTGCAGGTGATCGGTGCAAAAGACACTGCTGAATGTGGTGGTAAGGTGGCCAGGTGGAACGCACAACTCGTTCCTTCTGCAGAACAGCAATGTTGACCTATACACCTACAGAAGGAAGCTGTTGAAGATGGATGGCTTAATGGMGAGTGTTTCCTACTCATTTGAAGTATATTTGCCTTTGCCAAAGCAACTTGAATTGTCCTAATGGTCCTCTCTTTGTAGCTATGTTTATTTATTTTTATTTTACCTCAACCTGACAATAGCACCTCTATTTCAGTTTTGTCAAAGTGTTTTTTTTATTTTTGTTGTAAAATCAAATCAAATTTTATTTGTCACATACACATGGTTAGCAGATGTTAATGCGAGTGTAGCGAAATGCTTGTGCTTCTAGTTCCGACAATGCAGTAATAACCAACAAGTAATCTAACCTAACAATTCCACAACTACTACCTTATACACACAAGTGTAAAGGGATAAAGAATATGTACATAAAGATATATGAATGAGTGATGGTACAGAACGGCATAGGCAAGATGCAGTAGATGGTATAGAGTACAGTCTATACATATGAGATGAGTACTGTAGGGTATGTAAACATAAAGTGGCATAGTTTAAAGTGGCTAGTGATACATGTATTACATTAAGATGGCAAGATGCAGTAGATGATATAGAGTACAGTATATARATATACATATGAGATGAGTAATGTAGGGTATGTAAACATTARATTAAGTGGCARTGTTTAAAGTGGCTAGTGATACATTTTTACATAATTTCTATCAATTCCCATTATTAAAGTGGCTGGAGTTGAGTCAGTATGTTGGCAGCGGCCYCTAAATGTTAGTGGTGGCTGTTTAACAGTCTGATGGCCTTGAGATAGAAGCTGTTTTTCAGTCTCTCGGTCCCTGCGTTGTATTTCCTGTTATGGCGTTAAATATTCCCCACTGGCTTTAAAGGAATGATTTTGACCATATATGGTTAATTAAGGGCGTTTCGAAATGCAAATAGCCAAGGTTGTGCACGAGCACTGAGGCTGAGAACAGTTGGTATCTATCAATGTTTATCTCCTATCGGTGTGCGTATTATGCTCGTAGGATTGTTTGACAAATCACACTTTTTTTTCTATGCCCTACGAACATTCAAAATTCGGTTCGTAAGTAGTATTTTAGATTGTTTTTATTGATAAATTAAGCCCCAGCTGTTTTTACTAACAAAATGAAAAAGCTTTTTTTGGTTGCAGTCCCAGATGTCTCTGTAGGACTACAAGGTGATCATTTCACCAAAACACCAGACCTCTGTATAGATCTGTCATCTGTTTATACACATTCTGACATTTATAACAAACAATGACTAAAGCTATTAACATACCATGAATACCAKGTGTGTATTGTTATTCAAATGTTTACTGACGTACTGATGTATTACATCAATATTGACTCACACGGATCTTTACTGGCGGTGTGTGAATCTGTCAACACCTCAACAAAGCTTACATGAACATTTACATGTTGTGGTGATTTATAATCATATTCACTGTACATTGTCAAATTATTGTGGCTTAACAGGCTCTGCGTGTCAATGGACAACTAATATTAAATCGAATGATTTCTATGATACAGCAAACACCTGACAGCCATATTTTCCAACTCAAATGGAGGGTGACAAGTGACACAAGTGACACCCCAGCACATTGACAGATGAGGACTTCAGCTGCATCTTTACTTTGGTGAAGAGTGACAAAGTACAGTGCCTTCAGAAAGTATTCACACCCTTTGACTTATTCCACATTTTGTTGTGTTACAGCCTGAATTTAAAATGGTTTACATTCAGATTTCGTGTCACAGATTTACACACAATACCCCCATGATGTCAAAATGGCATTTTGTTAGTAGAATTTGTTTGAAATCCTATTTTTAAAAATGAAAATCTAAAATGTCTTGTCAATAAGTATTCAACCCCTTTGTTATAGCAAGAAAAACTAACAGCTGTAATCGCTGCCAAAGGTAATTCTAACATTTKGATTGCAATATAGTTGGGAAGAGATTTCCGATGTACGGATTTCATGGCACATGGTTTATGAACAGGTACACAAAACGACGCTGGATTCAAAACTCATTATACAAAATTATTGCAACCAATAGAATGTTATATACACTACTGTTCAAAAGTTTGGGGTCACTTAGAAATGTCCTTGTTTTTGAAAGAAAAGCAKATTTTTTGGTCCATTAAAATAACATCAAATTGATCAGAAATACAGAGTAGACATTGTCAATGTTGTAAATTACTATTGTAGCTGGAAACGGCTGATTTTTAATGGAATATCTACATAGGCGTACAGAGGCTCGTTATCAGTAACCATCACTCCTGTGTTCCAATGGCACAAAATGTGCCCGAAATATATCTCTTTGCTGGCTTCTAAGTAATACACATGACAAACGAGGATGCTATGAATGTGATAGTGGCACCTTAAAAGAGAGAGAATGAATCAAGAAATGAAGTCCAACACATCCTGTGTGTATCAACACTTCATCAGATTTCTTCCCGCAAACACGTTTGTCAAGAGAAGTGTGAGAACATAGCAGGTTGAATGGCACCCTATTCCCTATATAGTGCATCCCATAGGGCTCTGGTCAAAAGTAGTGCACTATATATGACATAGGGTGCCATTTTGGATTTAGCTATTGTCTCGTTGCCATGGCAGCCGCACCAGAAAATATAAATGACTGAATTTAGTTGGCGCTATAATGTGAGCCGAGAACCACACAACAATTAACTGGCCTCACAAGATGGAAAAATGTTTATCTGAGTTCAGACTGAAATTAGCCAGACACAAATATTACTTTGACGTCCATCGTGAAGACTAAGAAATGACTCAGGTAACCCCTCCCATGTCTGTGATGTAGCAACGCCTAGATCAGGGGTCTTCAACAGGTAGCTCGCAGCCCACCTATGAGTATTTCACTAAGCAATTCTTAAAGTACATGCATTTTTTTCATGTGTTCCAACGCAAACTGTCATAAATATAAAGCTCCCGGCAACTATCTAATCAAAGCGTCATTATCCCACCCCTGGTCAGCCACTATTGGCTTAAAAAACTAAACACAACACAATATCTTCCAGCAATATTGCCCTTGTCGGTCTCGTTGGTGAACGCATTTGTTTATCAGTCAGTACTGTATATAGCCGGGTAGTGATGCTAGTGAAAACCGGCATCGTGTGTAGACAGAAAGACTTTCCCCTTAAACCTTCTCAATTAAATGTAAACTGCAAAGTAGGCTTATCCCTTCAGAACTAGGCTATATCAGGATTATTTGTATCAATTGGGAGGCCATTTTTTGCAAAACTCTGACATGTTCTACAGCAGTAGGGCCTAACAGCAGAAACAGCGCTAGACCGACACGTTCTTCTTATTCTTTTTCATTTTCTTCTTTTTCAAAATCAAATCAAACCAAATTTTATTTGTCACATTTTTTTTTATACATTTTTTTTATTTTACTTTTATTTAACCAGGTAGGCCAGTTGAGAACAAGTTCTCATTTACAACTGCGACCTGGCCAAGATTTAGCAAAGCAGTGCGACACAAATAACAACACAGAGTTACACATGGAATAAACAAACGTACAGTCAATAACACAATAGAAAAGTCTATATACAGTGTGTGGAAATGAGGTACGATTAGGGAGGTATGGCAATAAACAGGCCGTAGTGGCGAAATAATTACAATTTAGCAATTAAACACTGGAGTGATAAGATGTGCAGAAGATGAATGTGCAAGTAGAGATACTGAGGTGCAAAGGAGCAAAAATAAATAAATAACAATATGGGGATGAGGTAGTTGGGTGGGATATTTACAGATGGGCTATGTCCGAGTAATCCCAGTTATAATGTCCGGAAGTTATTTTCGGTCACAAGAGACGGTAGCAGCAACATTATGTACAAAATAAGTTAAAAAAAATAAGTAACAAACAACACAATTTTTTTTTGAAAATAGCACAATTGATTACGGGCATGTAAAACGTCAGCAATCCTCTTCGGCGCCATTTTATCATATTTTCAGGTCTCTCCAGAGATGTTCGATCGGGTTCAAGTCTGGGCTCTGGCTGGGCCACTCAAGGACATTCAGAGACTTGTCCCGAAGCCACTCCTGCGTTGTCTTGGCTGTGTGCTTAGGGTCATTGTCCTGTTGGAAGGTGAACCTTCGCCCCCAGTCTGAGGTCCTGGGCGCTCTGYAGCAGGTTTTTATCAAGAATCTCTCTGTATTTTGCTCCGTTCATCTTTCCCTCGATCCTGACTAGTCTCCCAGTCCCTGCTGCTGAAAAACATCACCACAGCATGATGCTGCCACCACCATGCTACACCGCAGGGATGYTGCWAGGTTTCCTCCAGACATGACGCTTGGCATTCAGGCTTCATCAGACCAGAGAATCTTGTTTCTCATGGTCTAAGAGTCTTTAGGTGCCTTTTGGCAAACTCCAAGCGGGCTGTCATGTGCCTTAAACTGAGGAGTGGCTTCCGTCTGGCCACTCTACCATAAAGGCCTGATTAGTGGAGTGCTGCAGAGATGGCTGTCTTTCTGGAAGGTTCTCCCATCTCCACAGAGGAACTCCAGAGCTCTGTCAGAGTGACCATCGGGTTCTTGGGCAACTCCCTACACAAAGCCCTTCTCCCCCAATTGCTCAGCTCTAGGAAGAGTCTTGGTGGTTCCAAACTTATTCCATTAAAGAATGATGGAGGGCACTGTGTTCTTGGGGACCTTCAATACTGCAGACATTTTTTGGTACCCTTCCCCAGATCTGTGCCTTGACACTATCCTTTCTCGGAGCTCTACGGACAAATCCTTCGACCTCATGGCTTGGTTTTTGCTCTGACATGCACTGTCAACTGTGGGACCTTTAAATAGCCAYAACTTTAAAAACCTTATATAGACAACCTGGATGCACCTGAGCACAATTTCGAGTCTCATAGCAAAGGGTCTGAATACTTATGTGAATAAGGTATTTCTGTTTTGTGATTTTATATATTTGCAGCTATTTTTATATATATATACAGCTATTTTAAAGTCCGGGCTTTCGCTGGGCCACTCAAGGACATTCAGAGACTTGGTTTTTAAAACCTTTTCAAAAATTCCTAAAAAAACAGTTTTAGCTTTGTCATTATGGGGTATTGTGTGAAGATTATTGAGTTTTTAAAAATGTTTTTTAACCATTTTAGAATAAGGCTGTAATGATACAAAATGTGGAAATAGTCAAGGGGTCTGAATCTGTGTCTTCGGAAAGTGTTTTGTTATGTTTCAGACTCATTCTAACAAACTCATTCAGACTCATTCTAAAATATATTAAATAAAAACAAATTCTCACTAATCTACACACAATACCCCATAATGACAAAGCAAAAACAGGATTTAAAAAAAACATTTATTAAAAACTAATTCTCTGAATGTCCTTGAGTGGCCAGCCATAGCCCGGACTTTAAAATAGCTGTGCAGCAACGCTCCGAAAACCAACCTGACAGAGCTTATGAGGATCTGCAGAGAAGAATGGAGAAACTCCCCAAATACAGCTGTGCCAAGCTTGTAGCGTCATACCCAAGAAGACTCGAGGCTGTAGTCACCGCCAAAGGTGCTTCAACAAAGCACTGAGTAAAGGGTCTGAATACTTATGTAAATGTGATGTTTCAGTTTTTTTTTATATATATATTAGCAAAAATGTCTAAAAACCTATTTTTGCTTTGTCATTATGGGGTATTGTGTGTAGATTGATGAGGGAAAATAACTATGAAAAAGTAAAGGAGTGTGAATACTTTCCGAATGCACTATATACAAAAGTATGTGGACACCCCGTCAAATTAGTGTATTCGGCTGACAGGTGTATAAAATYGAGAACACAGCCATGCAATCTCCATAGACAAGCATTGGCAGTAGAATGGCATTACTCAAGAGCTCAGTGACTTTCAACGTGACACCGTCATAGGAGTCCAAATCTGGGTTTTGGTGGATGCCAGGAGAACACTACCTGCCCATATGCATAGTGCCAACTGTAAAGTGTGGTAGAGGAGGAAAAATGGTCATTTGCATAGGCCCCTTAGTTCCTGTGAAGGGAAATCTTAATGGTACAGCATTCTAGACGATTCTGTGCTTCCAACTTTGTGACAACAGTTAGGGGAAGGCTCTTTCCTGTTTCAGCATGGCAATGCCCCCGTGATCTATACAGATATGGCTTGTCAAGATCGACGTGGAAGAACTTGACTGGCCTGCCCAGATCCCTGACCTCAACCCCATCGAACACATTTGGGATGAATTGGAACGCCGACTGCAAGCCAGGCCTAATCGTCCAACATCAGTGCCCATCCTCACTAATGCTCTTGTGGCTGAATGGAAGCAAGTCCCCGCAGCAATGTTCCAACATTTAGTGGAAAGCCTTCCCAGAAGAGTAAATGCTATTATAGCAGCAAAGGGGGGGACCAACTCCATATTAATAACCATGATTTTGGAATGAGATGTTCGACGAGCATGGTCATGTAGGTCATGTAGTGTACTTCTCTGCAGCTGCCACCACAACATCTATTTTCTGTGATTTATGTTCTATTGCTGAGGTACAGTTGATAAACATTGCTATGAATGCTAAGAAGCCAACCTTACTGAAGCATATATCACTCTATGACATATCCCTCTGTGCTGCACAGATCCACTACTCACAGGGATCCTCTCAGGATCCCTCACCCTTAACCCTCTCCTCTACTTTCTTCACTGCCTCAGCAGGGCTGTGTCCTGGCACTCCGCGTTGAGTCGTGTGTAAGAACAGCCCTTAGCCGTGGTATATTGGCCATATACCACACCTCCTCGGGCCTTATTACTTAATTAAATTACCAGGTATATTGACAGAAAATACATCTCTTGTACACCAAGGACCCGGGGGAAGAGTTGCAGGTTAGAGGAGAAGAGAAGAAAATATATATWTTTTTTTWAAAAGTGTCTTGTGACATGTTTCATTCAATCCCCACCCCTTGCCTAGATGATGATGGGAAGGGAGCCTAGATGATGACGGGAAGGGAGACTACGATGATTGACGGGAACAGGGGAGCCTAGGATTGGATGCGATGGCAAAGCGGAGACTGATGATGACCGGGAAGGGAGCCTAGATGATGACCGGGAAGGGAGACTAGATGATGACAGGCGAAGGAGACAGAGTGATGATGGGAAGGGAGACTAGAATGATGACGAGGGGAGACGGGAGACTAGATGATGACGGGAAGGAGAACTAGATGATGAGGGAAGGGAGACTAGATGATGACGGGAAGGGAGACTAGATGATGACGGGAAGGGAGACTAGAATGATGACGGGAAGGGAGACTAGATGATGACGGAAAGGGAAGGACTAGATGATGATGGGAAGGGAGACTAGATGATGACGGGAAGGGAGACTAGATGATGACGGAAGGGAGCCTAGATGATGACGGAAGGAGACTAGATGATGACGGGAAGGGAGACTAGATGATGACGGGAAGGAGACTAGATGATGACGGGAAGGGAGACTAGATGATGACGGGAAGGAGACTAGATGATGACGGGGAAGGGAGGCTAGATGATGACGGGAAGGGAGACTAGATGATGACGGGAAGGGAGACTAGATGATGACGGGAAGGGAGACTAGATGATGACGGGAAGGGAGACTAGATGATGACGGGAAGGGAGACTAGATGATGACGGGAAGGGAGACTAGATATGACGGGAAGGGAGACTAGATGATGACGGGAGGGAGACTAGATGATGACGGGAAGGGGAGACTAGATGCATGAGGAAGGGAGACTAGATGATGACGGGGAAGGGAGACTAGATGATGACGGGAAGGGAGAGGACAAGGGGGAGACTAGATGATGACGGGAAGGAGACTAGATGATGATGGAAGGGAGACTAGATGATGACGGGAAGGGAGCTAAGATGATGACGGGAAGGGAGACTAGATGATGACGGGAAGGAGACTAGATGATACGGGAAGGGAGACTAGATGATGACGGGAAGGGAGACTAGATGATGACGGGAAGGAGACTAGATGATGATGGGAAGGGAGACTAGATGATGACGGGAAGGGAGACTAGATGATGATGGGAAGGGAGACTAGATGATGACGGGAAGGGAGACTAGATGATGATGGGAGGGACTAGTGATGAGGAAGGAGACTAATGATGAGGGAGGGGGATAGATGATGACGGGAAGGGAGACTAGATGATGACGGGAAAGGGGAGACTAGATGATATGGGGAAGGGAGACTAGATGATGACGGGAAGGGAGACTAGATGATGACGGGAAGGGAGACTAGATGATACGGAAGGGAGACTAGATGATGACGGGAAGGGGAGACTAGATGATGACGGGAAGGGAGACTAGATGATGACGGGAAGGGAGGCCTAGATGATGATGGGAAGGGAGACTAGAGGATGATGGAAGGGAGACTAGATGATGATGGGAAGGAGACTAGATGATGATGGGAAGGGAGACTAGATGATGATGGGAAGGGAGACTAGATGATGACGGGATGGGAGACTAGATGATGACGGGAAGGGAGACTAGATGATGACGGGAAGGGAGACTATGTCAACAGTTGAGGTGCCTTCGGACACTACAACACTGAGTTACGTCCCACATCATCGACTGTTTAGTGGGAAATCAGACGGCTTATATATAATGTGGTTAGCTGAAAATGTTTAAATACCTATCCAGGCGATTGTAAGATCTGGGAGTCAGTACATCATAGTCAACAAAAACGGCACATTTCTTTCCAGTTTTGAACAGGACTGTGTGAACGGTGTAACTCTTATGAATTATATTTGAAGGGGGCGGGGGGGGGGATCTTAATACTGTAGATACCTCACTATTAAAAAAAAGTTCTAAACAGGTTGAGCTGTGTAGGATGTTGATGTCAGCTCCAATGGAAAACGTTGATTTATATTGTATTTACCTTTTTAGGTGAGGGTATTGATTGTCTAAAAAATAATCACCTGCTCAGTTCAAAAGCTTGGGTTTTGCCAAACCGTGCGTCTGAAGTAGTCCAGCCACTTTGATTACTGCGGGAGATCGACACTGAATTTATTCATTATTTTCTGAAAAGGAACTCAAGCCATATTTGATGACAGCAAAGTGAGTCATGGTACCGTGTACTATTTACATTGATGGGGGGGGTCAATAAACTTAAAATGGAGTCAATTGCTTGATAGGTGAGATGCTATTGATTTCTTCCCTGGCCTTCTCGTTTTTGAAGGACAATGATAAGTAATGAGGAAACATGCTCAATGGGCTCTGATGCATTGGAGACCTGATGGATCGCTCACATTTGAAGACAGGATTGTGCAAATCTGTACTGATCACAACTAATTTGGGTATGGATTGGGGTTCTAGGCAACCAGGCGCACCGTACAAAGCCTGAAATAGATGACCTCTTAAGAGTATTACACAACCAAGCAGGGCAATAATGCTCCTATCTTTTCCACTCTACTGGGACAGTTTAGATATTGACAATCCCAATAGAACGGCTTTTCATTTCAGCGTAGTACGTGAGGTTCTGAAGAAAAGGAGCATTTCATCTTAACCAGGGAGTGGATGGTAAATTGAAGTGATGTGAATTGATGAAGGCCAGGATTAGTAG
Organism: Salvelinus sp. IW2-2015; assembly: GCF_002910315.2. Taxonomy (NCBI): domain Eukaryota; kingdom Metazoa; phylum Chordata; class Actinopteri; order Salmoniformes; family Salmonidae; genus Salvelinus; species Salvelinus sp. IW2-2015. The sequence continues at coordinate 75,813 of NW_019943234.1, read as the reverse complement.
GCTATTTATGATGAGTTTGACATGTTTTATGTACTGTAGTTTATGTCAACTTACTGGACGTAAAGTATATGACTCATGATGTGATGCACTATTTTATTAAAACTGGCTACTGGTTATATTAAAAAAAAAAAAAAATTAAATGTATAATATGAACCATGTTCTGTCAATATCAGCTCACTCTTGCTATCTCACATTTAAGTTACATTTTGTCAGTGTGGCAAACTTTCTTATCTAACTGTTTTACAACCTGTGTTATTCGATGGCCTAAATAACCCGACCAGTTCAACAAGAGTGATTTTTTTTTTTCAATGGGTCACTCCTCGATGGGTAAACCCTGACTAAATTAAATATTAATCACCGTAAGTACCACCATCGGTACAACAATTCCATTAATATAACGTCAGAACTCCCTTGGGCTTTTTTTTCCTTTTCTTTCCCCCTCTAAAAAAGGTATTAATGTTTAATGTGGTCATGAATAAATATTTTGTATCAAGGGATTGAATTTTTGCATTCCCCCTTCCACTCCTGCTGTTGAAGTACCAATTAATTAAAGTACAATCTCGATGCCTATTTTTCCTCAGACTCTAAACATGCGTAATGGCGCCGCACATAATAATTAATAAAATTATATGTAATATCTTGGTTTGTCCGTAGGGGGTTGAGAGCAAGGAGATAAATTATTAATCAACCCTTCGGGGTCACTCTTTTACCAATATGGGCCAGAGTCCAACGAGCTTAAGGTGAGTGAGTGGTGCATTTAGAATATATTTTGTTGCCTAGGAAAGCTGCAGTAAAAGAAATGGAGACAAAAAGAACTCTTCAGAGAAAAGATATCCCTTTTAAAGTGCAAATGGCTACAAAAAACTGGGTGTGTTTGAAGAAGGTGCATAAAGATGTCGGAAAACAGATATGACATCAATGTTTTAGCACTAGTTTTTAAACTACGGTGCGCAACATGGTTCAAAGCGTCAATAAATTAGCACAATCTACTTTTTTGATTCGCTGGTATCTTGGAGATAGAATTGGGATCATGTGTATACTGTGATAACGCTGGTACAAAAAAAAAAGGAAKAATTTTCTTAACGTTTTAAACTGTACATTTTTATCGGTTTTCCCGTTAAAACGATAAGAAAAAGTCATAAAATTCCACATGAATTCACAATGCAGATGGTCTACATCCCGAGAGAAAAATCAGTTTCAAGTTTTAATGCCACATGCACAAGTACAGTGACATGCCTTTCTTGCAAGCTCCAAACCCAACAAAGCAGTAATCAATATCAATGAAGTGCACAAAACATTAAGGACACCTGCTATTTCCATGACATTGACACAATATTGAGTACGGTCTTAGTGCCAACATCGGTTTGTGGTGGTAAATAGATGGCTACGAAAAATATAGGTGAAAACTCTCTTGGTAGATAGTGAGGTCTTCAGRTTATCARGGGGTACTCTACCTCAGGCGAGCAATACCTCTAAACCTCCTTAATACTAGACATTGCACACCAGCTGTTTTGACAAATAGACACACACCATCACCCCTCGTCATACCGGACGTAGCTGTTCTGTCCTGCCGATGCACAGAAAACCCAGCCAACTGTATATTATCTACATCGTCGTTAAGCCACGACTCAGAGAAACATAAGACATTACAGTTTTTATTGTCCTGTTGGTAGGATAGTCTCGAACGGAGCTCATCCAGTTTATTCTCCAGTGATTGCACGTTGGCCAATAGAATGGATGGTAGAGGCGGGTTATCCACTCGCCAATGAATTCTCACAATGCAACCCGATCTCCCCCCCCCCCCCCCGTGTGTACTTCTGTCTTTTCTTCACGCGAATGACAGGGATTTGGGCCTGGTCTGGAGAAACAGTATATCCTTTGCGTCCGACTCATTAAAGAACAAATGTTTGTCCAGTTCGAGGTGAGTAATCGCTGTTCTGATATCCAGAAGCTCTTTTCGGTCATAAAAGACTGTAGCAGCAACATTATGTAAAAAATAAGTTACAAACATAAACACTCAAAATAGCAGACGGTTAGGAGCCCGTAAAACGGCAGCCACCCCCTCCGGCGCCATTCTAGGCTAATCAATGGAAGCTAAACGACAAGGACAGGCTACAACACTAAGAGCCAACAGGTAGGCTGCTACTTAACAATCTGAACGGAGTTGTTGTTATTTACTGCAGGATTCAGAAGGGGAGAAAGTTATGTAGTCTCAATTAGCCTAGCTAACGTTTGCTGGCAGGCTAACAAGCTTCTCTCAGTTTGATGCAGTCAAGACAGATACTATGTAATCAGATAAGATGATAAATAACTAGCAATTAGTTAGTCTACCAGCTCAAGTCGACTTGGTTGCCATCTCGCTCCCCCTCCCTGCTCCACTCGTTACTCACATTTGAGCTGCTACTCTGCTTTGAAACTCTCTCATTACAGCTCCGGTTAATAAAGTAGCAAAACAAAGGCTTTTTTTTCTCCTACTAATGTTACAGAATCCCTTTATGATGATGATCGGGACCTGTTAGTGGTAGTTTAGGTATTTATTTTTTTAACGTTAAAGAGCGACTGCCCCTAAAAACCAACTACTCCACTTGAAAAACGATATGAGCCAGAAACCTTTATTCTAGTGCAAAAAGTATKATTTTGAGGATAACTTTTTTACGCTACATCGGTCTGCTAATAAAGGCCCAGTGGCACTACTTTTGTTATATTGTTTTTCTTTTTCAAATAATATATATTATTTCTTAATATATTTTTTTATTCMGATTTTTCAGGGGGTACTGCAGCACCCTCAGCACCCCTACTTCCCACAGCTATGATTGGTTGGTCCCCAGTGGTGGTGAGTATACCTGTAGCTAAACCATAGATTGCTGGTTATGTATCTGGTTGTGTATATTTTGATAATCATTATATCAGTATCATCGCTAGCATAGCTGACGTTAGCTAGCTAGCTAGCTGGCTAATGTTAGACTTTAGATCTAACTAGAACTTTAGCCAGCTAACTAAGATTGAGGAGACCACTGTATTTTAGCTCGATAACATTAGCATTGCTAGCTATTTTTAACAAACTTTGCTAGTAACAGTAATGGCAACATTGCTATCTCTCTAAAGTAAATTTGATATTGGCAAAGTTGTTTCCTAAATTAGCGTAATTTAGATTAAACAATCACATTGTGCTCTGAGGTGCAACACATGTCTAGGGCACAAATTAAGTACACGACATTGTACTAAGAGTGTACTAACTAGAGTGTACACTACATTGTACTAACTAGCAGCAGCAAACTCAACCCAACCCAGGGTCATAGCAAAACATGTCACAGTTGGTTGCATAGTGTAACGGCGTCACCGGCCTGAATCTAATCCAATCTGGAGCCTGTCAGTCTACATCTATAAAGCATAGAATTGGCTTCCAAACAAGATTGTTATTTTATAATTAATGGATGCAGACAATCGTTGAGCCTGTTTTTCTGTTAGACAAAGTGAACGGTTGGGTGCCAGACTGATCCCCTAGTTCTGAACGGATGCCGGGGACCTACCAGAAGGAACAAATGTGGGTATCATTTGTGGGTATCATTTGCAATATGATTGCAATGGTTTAGTGACCTCCAAAAATAATTTTGAACACTGTTCACTTGCTATTTTCACACCTTGTCAGGCAAGACCTCAGAATAAACGTGTGTCATACGGCACAAGTACCCTTGTGACACCTCCTCCGTTGTTTCCAGAGTCTCCCTCGACTCCTATGAAAAGGACACGGCATCATGAGACTTCTGATAGTGACCCTAGTTACTGACCTGATGACCGCAGACGGCTTCATCAACAACGAAAAGTAATGTGTGTTATGTGAAAAAGTTGGATTAAAAAAGACCTGGCTTGAAAACGAGTAAACTTATTCCCCAGCCAAGCAGATACAAATAGTAATTTTGGTTGTGAAGTTCATTATCAAAAAGATTTGTCCTTTCTTTATAACAAAATGTAATTTACCACTTTAATTTACCAATTTGCCGCTGTGTATTATATCACCCTGCCACATACCGTTCCAGTCAACACCACCTCATAAGATTGCCTGCTACAGTTCAAAAGATATCCTGTTTGCAGCTGAATATGCAGCATAGAGAAGACCAGCAAAGGGGCCCTCATCAGCATCATGCAGACATGCCCTCACTGTGAGCGTTCCTATGAATGGAACAGACATGACCTCACTGTGAGCGTTCCTATGAATAGAACAGACATGACCTCACTGTGAGCGTTCCTATGAATGGAACAGTCAGACACATGTTGGCAAGTATCCGGCCGCAACCTTCACCTGTCAGTGTGTTCACCATATAATTTCCAGGTTATAACCTAGCCTGGTGGAACCAGCCTGATCACTGTGTTCACCATATAATGTCCAGGTTATAACCTAGCCTGGTAGAACAAGCCTGATCACTGTGTTCCCATATAATGTCCAGGGTATAACCACCTGGTGGAACCAGCCTGATCACTGTGTTCACCATATAATGTCCAGGTTATAACCTAGCCTGGTGGAACCAACCTGATCACTGTGTTCACCATATAATGTCCAGGCTATAACCTCGCCTGGTGGAACCACCCTGTTCACTGATCACTGTGTGTCATCGTTCAGATATCATAAAATGTGAAGTGAAAAAGAATGGTGAACACAGCGATCAGGCGTAACTCATGAATATCAATGACTTTGCCCCAAGTATCCTGTTGCAAGCAGTTGGTTGTCTTCATCTATTAGTTCACTATGAGAAATACATAAAGTTTCCTGAAGATCTTCTGCTTTTTTTTGTAAATATCTTCTGTAGGAGAGACTGAGTGAAATTGTATGGTAAACAGAACTGAACAGTTTCAGGCAGAAAAAAATAGCCGGGCCATGTAGAATCTCAGCTCATCCTCTGCCTCCCCCCCCCTTTCATTTCCCTCCCTGTGACACTAAACAGTAGTGACAGGTCCATCCTCGTGTCGCCGATGTCTACAAACATATCTGGCTTGTATGACAGAGCGTTATGTTACTGCAAACACTCCCTCCGCTTTGTGACTTCCTCAACTCTCAAACTTGTTACACGAGAGCCTAGCAGAGGGAGCCATGGTAGATTATGAATAAGTCATGGAAGATATGTTTTGTAAGATCGTCAAAGTGGAAAAGGAGACAGACAAGACCCAGGGTTTAGTCGTACCTTCAGTACATATGTCCAAGTCGAATCCCGGTCCCACTGCTACTTTGACCCATCTATATAATATTTATACATTCTAGCTAGTCTGTACAATCAAAATGAACTGAGTAAATATTTTCTGTTTTCATAAAAGGAAGGAAAGGAGACAAGGCAACATGGCTTAGTGGTTAGGGACATGATGCTCAAGTAAAAAAAAWTGTGCATTATCCTGGCGGGTAGGAGAGTTGGGCCAGTAACCGAAAATTCAAATAGTTCGCTTAATTTCAGTTTATGTGACAAAACAAGCAAGTATATTGTAGAGAATCATTGTACCATCTAAATCGCTGATAAATATTTTCCAAAACCGAAAGTATAGTATTTTCAGCAGTTTGAAGRTGGTGTACAAAACCGAAAGTAGAAGACACAAAAATGAACCTTAAGAACGGGAAGCACAGAAATAGAGCACATAGAACAGATCTACCGCTTCTTGGACTTGCTTTCAATGAAAATGACAGATCTATAACAGCTATCTATTGCAGCTTTAATCCATAGAATGGCCCTTTGATGGAAGGACACATGAAATATACTCTGAGCGTACAAAACATTAGACCGACCAGGTGAATCCAGGTGAAAGCTATGATCCATTATTGATGTCACTCGTTAAATCCACTTCATATCAGTGTAGATGAAGGGGAGGAGACGGGTTAAAGAAGGATRTTTAAACCTTGAGACATTTGAGGCATGGATTGTGGATTGTTCCACAGTGATTCTGGCCCATGTATTTAAAAACAGCTCACATAGCCTACATGTCAATAATTGATTAAAACGTTTCAATTTTTTTTTTTACCCTCGTCAATATAAACACAATAGCCCATAATGACAAAGCAAAAACACATTTTTAATAATTTTGCTAAATAATAAAAAACGGAAATATCACATCTACATAAGTATTCAGACCCTTCACTCAGTACTTTGTTGAAGCACCTTTGGCAGCGATTACACCATCGAGTCTTCTTGGGTATGATGCTACAAGCTTGGCACACCTGTATTTGGGGAGTTTCTCCCATTTTTCTCTGCAGATCCCCGCCAGCTATTTTCAGGTCTCCCCAGAGATGTTCGATCGGGTTCAAGTCCGGGCTCTGGCTGGGCCACTCAAGGACATTCAGAGACTTTTTCCCAAAGCCACTCCTGCGTTGTCTTGGCTGTGTGCTTAGGGTCGTTGTCCTGTTGGAAGGTGAACCTTCACCCCAGTCTGAGGTCCTGAGTGCTCTGGAGCAGGTTTTCATCAAGGATCCCTCTGTACTTTGCACCGTTCATCTTTCCCTCGATCCTGACTAGTCTCCCAGTCCCTGCTGCTGAAAAACATCCCCACAGCAAGATGCTGCCACCACAATGCTTCACTGTAGAGACGGTGCCAGGTTTCCTCCAGACGTGACGCTTAGCATTCAGGCCCAAGAGTTCAATCTTGGTTTCATCAGACCAGAGAATCMTGTTTCTCATGGTCTGCGAGTCTTTAGGTGACTTTTGGCAAACTCCAAGCGGACTGTCATGTTCCTTTAACTGAGGAGTGGCTTTCGTCTGGCCACTCTACCATAAAGACCTGATTGGTGGAGTATTGCAGAGTTAGTTTTCCTTCTGGAAGGTTCTCCCATCTCCACAGAGGATCTCTAGAGCTCTATCAGAGTMCCCATCGGGTTCTTGGTCAACAGTTGGTTTTACTATATCTAATAACCAAATCATTGAATGATCAATAGATAAGAAAATGCATGTCTCTCGTTTGCCCCTGCAAGCCGGTCGGAGTACGTATCAGCACACACCCTCATGTGATTGGTCAAGTAGGCGGGCCTTCTGACTTTGTGGCTGTGGTAACTAGTGACGACCCTCTCAGTTGGGCTTCAGTATTGGGACGCTGGATTTCTTAATGAGCCCCGGAAGATACACATGCGGAGTGCAGTTCACTTTTAAGGCGGATCATTGGTGAGGTGATCCATTGGACAGTCGTGCTTTTGTTTGATCACGTGTCTGGCGGTAGGATGTGGTTGGTCAGCAGTTGTGGTCGAGGTGAGAGAATTAGTACTTTCAGTAGTACAGACAGATTGTCTGGACAATGTCACAAAAAATGATGTGGCTGGAAAGAGTGCTTTGTTATGATTCTAAATGGTCAGATAACTAGCAACAATGACAAGAAGCTGCCATGTGCTGGAATCTGCCATGTGCTGGAATCTGCCATGTGCTGGAAGCTGCCATGTGCTGGAATCTGCCATGTGCTGGAAGCTGCCATGTGCTGGAATCTGCCATGTGCTGGAATCTGCCATGTGCTGGAATCATAGGTGACTCGTTTCAGCTCGTTGCATCTTGTTATTGATCTCATGTCTTGTTTTAAAGTGTTTTAACTGATATCATGCCTATGCTAATATGGCAAAGAAAATTGCTAGCTAGCAAACTAACAACTGTAACAATGTATTTGAGCGATGACACATGCTCATTGTGCAAATGTACTGTATTTATGTTTTCAATAAACATTTGGAGACAAAATATATTTTACATGTTGGCAACAGTTTAAGCCAACCCCATCTGTTTTGCCCCATAGTTGTGCACGTGTTGGTTTTGTTGCTAAGCAACTAACCCGTCTATGACACAAACGCTGTGCACTACAGTACGTGCTCGATGTCACGGCTAAATCCCAATCCTRCACTACACAATAAGCAAGAAAATAGTTAGCTACGTCTCTTCAGCTGCGRTGCATGACAAATATCTTCAATCTCTAATGTTAACGGTACGACAATAAAGAACAATGACCAGTGATTGATTTAGATATAATTTTTTATGAACAGCAAGGCCAGCTTACAAAATTGGGTAACGCTTTCCTTGAGACCCACAGTCATTGCCATGTCATAACAGTTGACATAACCTGTCATAATATGGTCATAACACTGTCATGCCACATATATTTAGACCTGTTGTGGCATATATTGCGTCATTTAATGGCTGCTATTGACACCTACAAGAGTGTCATTAATGATCGATAACAATACTTTTTCCACCTCTCCCACACTAACTTTACAAAATTCAAACTTACAATGCTTTTCTTTCATTATTATTATTATTTTTTTATGCATGAATACAATGGCTCACTGTTTGTTGTTGGCATTTCCTGCCTAAGTTTGTCCCATTTTTCCAATGAAGTAATCATTAACATAATTGGCAACAACAAACGGTTTTGTGATGAATAAGCCATCTGATTCGATGAAATATGGAGTTGAATATCTTTCTGCCCATAACTTAATTTAAAGTACTACAAAGTTGTATTTCCATCTCTCTTTATATCATTGATCTTGGCTTCATAATACAGTTTCTTTTAAGTTAAGTTTAGTCACATCCTTTCTCAATTTTTAGTAAGTCAGCCAGTCAGATGTGCAGCCAGAGTTATTAACCACTCTAGCCCCATCTCTTTCAACCGTACAGTTTTTTCATTTCCTCATCAATCCATGGAGCCTTAACAGTTCTAACAGTCAGTTTCTTAACAGGTGCATGTTTATCAATAATTGGAAGTAGCGATTTCATAAATTCATCAAGTGCAGCATCAGACCAACAAATATTTTGAACATCATCCACATGAGAGGCACAGCAGAATCTTTTCTATGATCTCTTATACACTATTATAGGCCCGTTTTTAAAACTTTCCTGGACTTCGGAGAGTATTCAGACCCCTTGATTTTTTCCCACATTTCGTTACGTTACAGCCTTATTCCAAAATGGATTAAATAAATACAAGTCCTCAGCTATCTACACACAATACCCCATAATGACATCACAATACCCCATAATGAAAAAGCAAAAWCTGTTTTTTAGAAATGTTTGCAAATGTATTAAAAATAAACAACAGAAACACCTTATTTACATAAGTATTCAGACACTTTGCTATGAGACTTGAAATTGCGCTCAGGTGTATCCTGTTTCCATTGATCATCCTTGATGTTTCTATAACTTGATTGGAGTCCACCTGTGGTAAATTCAATTGATTGGACKTGATTTGGAWAGGCACACAACTGACTATAAAAGGTCCCACAGTTGACAGTGCCTGTCAGAGCAAAAACCAAGCCATGAGGTTGAAGTAGAGCTCCGAGACAGGATTGTGTCGAGGCACAGATCTGGGGAACGGTTCCAAAAAATGTATGCAGCTTTGAATGGAAGAGGTTTAATGGAAGAAGTTTGGAACCACCAAGACTCTTCATAGAGCTGGCCAGCTGGACAAACTGAGCAATCGGGGGAGAAGGGCCTTGGTCAGGGAGGTGACCAAGAACCCGATGGTCACTCTGAAAGAGCTCTAGAGTTCCGCTGAGGAGATGGGAGAACTTTCGAGAAGGACAACCATCTCTGCAGCACTCCACCAATCAGGTCTTTATGGTAGAGTGGCCAGACGGAAGCCGCTCTTCATTAAAAGGAACATGACAGTCCGCTTGGAGTTAGTCAAAAGGCACGTCTGGAGGAAACCTGGCACCATCCCTATGGTGAAGCATGGTGGTGGCTGCATTGTGCCGTGGGGATGTTTTTCAGCAGCAGGGACTGGGAGACTAGTCAGGATTGAGGGAAAGATGAACGGTGCAAAGTACAGAGGGATCCTTGATGAAAACCTGCTCCAGAGCGCTCAGGACCTCAGACTGGGGTGAAGGTTCACCTTCCAAAAGGACAACGACCCTAAGCACACAGCCAAGACAACGCAGGAGTGGCTTCGGGACAAGTCTCTGATTGGCCCAGCTCTCTGGAGTGACCTGAAAATATCTGTGCAGCAACGCTCCCCATCCAACCTGACAGAGTTTGAGAGGATCTGCAGAGAAGAATGGGAGAAACGCCCCAAATACAGGTGTGCCAAGCTTGTAGCGTCATACACAAGTAGACTCGAGGCTGTAATCGCTGGCAAAAGTGCATCAACAAAGTACTGAGTAAAGGGTCTGAATACTTATGTAAATGTGATATTTCATGTCTGTTTTTAATATAAATTAGCACATGTCATTATGGGGTATTGTGTGTAGATTGGTGAGGAAAACAAACAATTTAACCCGTTTTAGAATAAGGCTGTATGTTACGCTCGTTTGTAGAGATGGACATAGGCGCAGCGAATGTAGAGTTCCACATGCTTTATTAACAGTGAAACTTAACAAAACAATAAACAATAAACAAACAAACCGTGACTACAGAGGTGCAAAGTTCACTAACTCCAAACAATATCCCATAACACACAGGTGGAAAAAATGCTACTTTAATATGATCCCCAATTAGAGACAATGATAGCCAGCTGCCTCTAATTGGGAACCATACCAATACACCAACATAGAAAAAACAAACTAGAACCCCACATAGAAAATATAAACTAGACTAAACCCCTAGTCACCTACTCTACCATAGAAAATAAAGGCCTTCTATGGTCAGGACGTGACACTGTAATGTACTAAAATGTGGAAAAAGTCAAGGTGGCTGATTACTTTCCGAATGCAGTGTTTATATAATATTCTATTGGTTGCAAGAATTTTGTATAATGTACTTTTTTATTTTTTATGTTTTGAACCCGGAGTCGTTTTGCGTGTCTGTTCAATAACCATGTGCCATGGAATTGGTACATCGAAAATCTCTTCCCAAATATTTTGCATTATATATGGCACAGGTGTCAATTTCTTGGTCCTTAATTAAATGAAACTGGTATAATTTTTTATTTATCACAATTTTCTTTAACCAATTTTGGTGTTTAATGCAGGGCCGACAGATAAGTTTGTTACTTTTTCCCACTTCCACTTGCTTCTTCCATTTTTGCGGTAATACTGCAATTTTGGGTAGAGCAGACATTTCCATATATTTTTGTTAGCTGCATGTATGACATAACTCCAGAAGTCAGTTTTTATGATATAATTTACAAAGATTATAATTTTTATTTTATTTTTATGATCAATTATTGTATTTGAGTTTAACCACAGTATTTGTTGTATTATTTGTTGTTTGTTCTGAATACTTTTCAAAGTCACTGTAAAGCCACTATATTGTGATCAATGCATCCAATGAGTACGGACACAGCTTTAGAACAAAGATCTATAGCATTAGTAAAAATGTGATCGATACTTGTGGATGATCTTGTTCCTGTAGTGTTTGTAAACACCCTGATAGGTTGATTAATAACCTGAACCAGATTACAGGGACTGGTTACAGCGAGAACCTTCCTCTTGAGCAGACAGCTTGATGAAAACTAGTTCATATTCAGGTCCCCAAGAAAGTAGTCCTCTGTTTACATCACATAGACTATCAAGCATTTCACACATATTATTTTGATACTGACTGTTAGCACTTGGTGGCCGATAGCAACACCCCAAAAGAAAAGGCTTGTGCCAGTTGAACCTGCAACCACAACACTTCAATAACACTTGACATAAGATCTTCTCTAAGCATTACAGGAATATGGCCCTGAATATACATATATACAGCAACATCTTCCCCATAAGCATTCCTGTCTCATCAAATTACTTATCTAAGTGAGTCTCAGAAATGGCTAATATATGAATGTGCMCTGATGTTAGCAAGTTATTCATTTCATGAACCTTATTTCTAAGGCTATATACATTAGTATGGGATGAATGCAGGACCAGATATCCGGAGCAGGACAAGACACCCTCTTTTTGACTGACGACTGATATAAGGGCCTGTACGTGATAGGCCTATCTGATAACACTCTCGGTAGAAGAGAGTGGTCAACATTCACAAAGCCGGGGGTCAGACGGATTACCAGGACGTGTACTCAAAGCATGCGCGGACCAACTGTCAAGTGTCTTCAGTGACGTTTTCAACCTCTCCCTGACGAGTCTGTAATACCTACATGTTTCAAGCAGACCACCATAGTCCCTGTGCCCAAGGAAGCGAAGGTAACCTGCCTAAATTTTTATAGCCCCGTGGCACTCACGTCGATAGCTGTGAAGTGCTTTGAAAGGCTGCTCATGGCTCACATTAACAGCATCCTCCCGGACACCCTAGACCCACTCTAATTCGCATACCACCCCAACAGATCCACAGATGATGCAATCTCAATCGCATTCCACACTGCCCATTCCCACCTGGACTAAAGGAACACCTATGTGAGAATGCTGTTCATTGACTACAGCTTAGCYTTCAACACCATAGTGCCCACGAAGCTCACCACTAAGCTAAGGACTCTGGGACTAAACACCTCCCTCTGCAACTGGATCCTGGACTTCCTGACGGACCGCCCCAGGTGGTAAGAGTAGGCAACAACACGTCTGCCACGCTGATCCTTAACACTGGGGCTCCTCAGGGGTGTGTACTTAGTCCCCTCCTGTATTCCCTGTTCACCCACGACTGTGTGGCCAAACACGACTCCAACACCATCATTAWGTTTGCTGACGACACAACAGCGGTAGGCCTGATCACCGACAACGATGAGATGGCCTATAGGGAGGAGGTCAGAGAACTGGCAGTGTGGTGCTAGGACAACAACCTCTCCCTCTATGTGAGCAAGACAAAGGAGCTGATCGTGGACTACAGGAAAAGGCGGGCCGAACAAGCCTCCATTAACATCGGGGCTGTAGTGGAGCTGGTCGAGAGTTTCAAGTTCCTTGGTGTCCACATCACCAACGAACTATCATGGTCCAAACATACCAAGACAGTCATGAAGAGAACACAACAAAACATTTTTCCCCACAGGAGAACGAAAAGATTTGGCAGGTGTTCCCAGATCCTCAAAAGTTTCTACAGCTGCACCATTGAGAGCATCCTGACCGGTTGCATCACTGTCTGGTATGGCAACTGCTCAGGATCTGACCGTAAGGCGCTACAGAGGGTAGTGCGAATGGCCCAGTACATTACTGGAGCCATGCTACCTGCCATCCAGGACCTATATAATAGGCGGTGTCAGAGGAAAGCCCATAAAATTGTCAGAGACTCCAGTCACCCAAGTTATAGACTGTTTTCTCTGCTACCTGCATGGCAAGCGATACCGGCGCGCCAAGTCTAGGACCAAAAGGCTCCTCAACAGCTTCTACCCCCAAGCCATAAGACTGCTGAACATTTCAGAAAATTTTGTACACTGCTGCTACTCGCTGTTTGTTTGTTACCGATGCATAGTCACTTCGCCCCCACCTACATGTACAGATGACCTCAACTAGCTTGTACCCCCGCACACTGACTCGGTACCGGTGCACACTGTATATAGCCTCGTTATTGTTAATCTTATTGTGTTTTTAMAATGACTTTTTATTTTAGTCTACTTGGTAAATATTTTCTTCTTCTTGAACTGCACTGTTGGTTAAGGGCTTGTCAGTAAGCATTTCACGGTAAAGTCTACACTTGTTGTATTCGGCGCATGTGACAAATAATGTTTGATTTGATTTATATGATTACGATGGTCATAATGCTTCTTGACCGTGTCATAAAAAAAAACATTCTTATTCCAAGGGACTCAGGATGGTCATAATGCTTTATGACAGTGTCATAAAGTGTATTTTCTAAGTTATTTAAAATATGATGAAAACAAAATCATGACTGTAAAGAATTCGGACAACAACAATAAAGGACTTAAGAAACAAAATATCAAACGAAAAGGAAACTTCTCGGCAGGAAAAAAACACATTAGAATAAATGTGAGTTTTCACAATGTTTTAGGCCGTCATTGTAAATAAGAATTTGTTCTTAAACTGACTTGTCTAGTTAAATAAAATTAATCAATAAATGTAGGTGTCATTAGCAGCCATAAAATAATGCATTATACGTTACAACAGGTGTAAATAAATGGGTCAGGGCAGTGTTATGACCATATTATGACAGGTTATGACAAGCTATGTCAGCTTTAATGACATATCATGACATGATTATGACTGTGTCATAATGTGTTATGACGCTGGGTGTTAAAAGTAAACTGTTATCATTCAAACGTATTCCTCTCAACTGTCATTTTTTTTTTTGTTGCATGATTCGTTATGAAGTTATAATTACTTATGTTGTTTGATTCTATCCTAGTATTTCTGTCAGCCATCTTTCTTGAGGCAACTCTCCAGGGTTTGGTCGCAAAGGTTGTGGGAGTTTAGGGAAACACTCGATAGAAAGTCTGCATCTCAATTCACTTCGTTCGAAGAGCTAACTAGAGGGCTGAAAAGGCACTATGGCACCATTCAAAGTTGAATTGGTTTACGACTACGACTCGATGGGACATGTTGGATGCTGCAGAACGGAGGGTGAGGGCTAAGGTGGGGTATTGGGATTGAGTCTAAGTCTTGTGTCACAGCCACTATATACATTCCTCCCTCTGTCATCTCCTGTGTTTCCTCCAGAGTGTTTTCTTTTTCTGATATGCACATTTTCCTTTTTCACTCTTATGCTTTATTTCAGCTAGACAAGATGAACACTATGGGGTATTTCCTGATGATGCTTATAGTTTGGCTTTTTTTGGCCTTGGTCTTCCAATCTATAAAGCAGACTGGCATGCCCCAAAGGATCTAGTTTGGTCTTGGCGTCATCTGACTTGGAGAGTTGTGGACAAAGCCTATTAATATTTGGCTCTCAGTTTCTCAACAACAGTAAGCATTCACCTTCCACGGTCCATCACAATTCACCCGTCCATCAAACCATCAAACATTCATAAATCTATTAAAATGCAACTTTTGCAGCCCGAGAGAGAGGAACAAGAGAGCGGCAAACGAGGTGGAAAACAGACACCTGGACGGAGTGGATGGAGAGAGAAACAACAGACAAACAGCATAGGAAGAGAGAGTGATGACATCTCTTTTATCCTTTCCATCTTGTTGTTCAACAACCAGCTCTTCCTGTCCTCTTCCTCCCTCAGTGCAGCTAGCCTGGCCTCCTCTTCCTCAGTGTAGTTATCCTGGTATCCTCCCTCAGTGCAGCTAGCCTGGCCTCCTCTTCCTCCCTCAGTGCAGCTAGCCTGGCCTCTTCCTCCCTCAGTGCAGCTTTAGCCGTGGCCTCTTCTCTTCTTCCTCAGTTGCAGCTAGCCTGGCCTTCTCCTTCCCTCAGTGCAGCTAGCCTGGCCTTTCTCTTCTCTCCTCATTGTGCAGCTAGCCTGGCCTCTTCCTCCCTCAGTGCAGCTAGCCTGGCCTCCTCTTCCTCCCTCATGCAGCTAGCCTGGCTCCTCTTCCTCCCTCAGTGCACTAGCCTGGCCTCTTCCTCCATCAGTGCAGCTTGCCTGGCCCTCCTCTTCCTCCCTCAGTGCAGCTAGCCTGGCCCCTCTTCCTCCCTCAGTGCGCTAGCCTGTGCCTCCTCTTTCCTCCCTCAGTGCAGCTAGCCTTGCCTCCTCTTCCTCCATCAGTGCAGCTAGCCTTGCCTCCTCTTCCTCCCTCAGTGCAGCTTAGCCTGGCCTCCTCTTCCTCCCTCAGTGCAGCTAGTGCCTGCCCTCTCTTTCCTCCCTCAGTGCACTAGCCTTGCCTCCTCTTCCTCCATCAGTGCAGCTAGCCTTGCCTCCTCTTCCTTCCATCAGTGCAGCTAGCCTTGCTTCCTCTTCCTCCATCAGTTGCAGCTAGCCTTGCCTCCTCTTCCTCCATCAGTGCAGCTTGCCTTCTTGCCTCCTCTTCCTCCCTCAGTGCAGCTAGCCTTGCCTCCTCTTCCCCATCAGTGCGCTAGCCTTGCCTCCTCTTCCTCCCTCAGTGCAGCTAGCCTGGCCTCCTCTTCCTCCCTCAGTGCAGCTAGCCTGGCCCCCTCTTTCCTCTCAGTGCAGCTAGCCTTGCCTCCTCTTCCTCCATCAGTGCAGCTAGCCTTGCCTCCTCTTCCTCCATCAGTGCAGCTAGCCTTGCCTCCTCTTCCTCCATCAGTCAGCTAGCTTGCCTCCTCTTCCTCCATCAGTGCAGCTAGCGCTTGCCTCCTCTTCCTCCATCAGTGCAGCTAGCCTTGCCTCCTCTTCCTCCATCCAGTGCAGCTAGCCTAGCCTCCTCTTCCTCCCTCAGTACAGCTAGCCTTGCCTCCTCTTCCTCCCTCAGTGCAGCTAGCCTTGCCTCCTCTTCCTCCATCAGTGCAGCTAGCCTAGCCTCCTCTTCCTCCCTCAGTACAGCTAGCCTGGCCCCCCTTCCTCCCTCAGTGCACTAGCCTGCCTCCTCTTCCTCCATCAGTGCAGCTAGCCTTGCCTCCTCTTCCTCCATCAGTGCAGCTAGCCTTGCCTCCTCTTCCTCCATCAGTGCAGCTAGCCTGCCTCCTCTTCCTCCATCAGTGCAGCTAGCCTGGCCTCCTCTTCCTCCCTCAGTGCAGCTAGCCTGGCCCTCTCCTCATCTTGTAGAAACTGGTGAAGCTTCTCAAACACCTCCTTAATCTGCCTCTGTGTGTGTCTGGGCCGGGCTCTGGAGACAGTGAGAGGAATATATGATGATAGAACATCAATCTGATGTTAATTTAATATGCTCTGCTCCTTTATCAACGGGCTTTCTAACTGCATCAGAGAACTTCAGCGACTGCTTTAGGAGCTTCGATTGCGTCTTGACTTTGTTGCCATCCAGTGCGGCGTTTCCATTGGACAGCAGTCGTGGCTTTTATGACACCACACAGACTAGCTTTTTTCTCCAGACAGAAGAGTGTGAGTTTGTCCTCCCTGTGCAGACTGCAGAACCCCTCAATGCCCACAGGCTCGGAAGCTCTCTGATTCCTCTCCTGTAAGAAGACATTGCACAGGTTCTTTATGCAGGGGTTCAATTTCTCAATCATTGCGACGGATTGACTTCTTATAGACATAGATATAGTTCTGGAAGACATAGATATATTTCTGGAAGACATAGATATAGATCTGGAAGACATAGATATAGATCTGGAAGACATAGAAATAGATCTGGAAGACATAGATATAGATCTGGAAGATATAGATCTAGATCTAGTTCTGGAAGATATATTATAGTTCTGGAAGACATAGATGTAGTTCTGGAAGACATAGATGTAGTTCTGGAAGATATAGATGTAGTTCTGGAAGACATAGATATAGAGTCTCAAAGACATAGATGTAGTTCTGGAAGACATAGATATAGTGTCTCAAAGACATAGATGTAGTTCTGGAAGACATAGATATAGAGTCTCAAAGACATAGATGTAGTTCTGGAAGACATAGATATAGTGTCTCAAAGACATAGATGTAGTTCTGGAAGACATAGATATAGAGTCTCAAAGACATAGATGTAGTTCTGGAAGACATAGATATAGTGTCTCAAAGACATAGATGTAGTTCTGGAAGACATAGATATAGTGTCTCAAAGACATAGATGTTAGTTCTGGAAGACATAGATGTAGTGTCTCAAAGACATAGATGTAGTTCTGGAAGACATAGATATTAGTGTCTCAAAGACATAGATGTAGTTCTGGAAGACATAGATGTAGTTCTGGAAGACATAGATATAGTTCTGGAAGACATAGATATAGAAGTCATAGATATCGTTCTGGAAGACATAGAGATAGAGTCTCAAAGACATAGATGTAGTTCTGGAAGACATAGATATAGTGTCTCAAAGAGACATAGATGTAGTTCTGGAAGACATAGATATAGAGTCTCAAAGACATAGATGTAGTTCTGGAAGACATAGATATAGTGTCTCAAAGACATAGATGCATTCTGGAAGACATAGATATAGTGTCTCAAAGACATAGATGTAGTTCTGGAAGACATAGATATAGAGTCTCAAAGACATAGATGTAGTTCTGGAAGACATAGATATAGTGTCTCAAAGACATAGATGTAGTTCTGGAAGACATAGATATAGTGTCTCAAAGACATAGATGTTAGTTCTGGAAGACATAGATGTAGTGTCTCAAAGACATAGATGTAGTTCTGGAAGACATAGATATAGTGTCTCAAAGACATAGATGTAGTGTTCTGGAAGACATAGATGTAGTTCTGGAAGACAGATAGAGTATAGGTTCTGGAAGACATAGATATAAGAAGGTCATAGATATCGTTCTGGAAGACATAGATATAGATCCAGAAAAATCATACAGGTCACCGAACTGACATGTGTAACACGCCAATGTTCAGATGATGGGAATGAAAGTCTATAATGAACACCACTGTGGAGCTTGACTCAAACAGCGGTGGGTAGTCTACTGTAGCTGCTGGCAAAGTCATTCCAAGCCGCTACTTTTCAAATAAATAATAATTCACAAGGATTTATATATTCATATTTATATTAAAATAATAATTAATAATAAGAACAATCAGGATGTTGTTTCCTGTGGGGTAAATGCAGAAGGACAAACCCCATACTTCAGCCTACAGTATGTATTTTATAGCCACTATGCTGCATCAGTTGGGCTACAGGTGATTATGCTTATTGCTAATAGCTCATCTGATAAAATAGACCATGTATAGGCTTTATATGTTAAAATTATTTTATCATTTTTACTAATATGTTATTCYTACCATTTCTGGAGGTGGAAATTATATATTTATATATTTTAGATGGTGTCAGCATTATTTTTATTTTCATTAATTTGGGAGTAGAATATCCTTTTAAAACCTCAGCTTTACGGTGGAACCCTCCACCATGGCGAGGGAGATTCTGGAGAAAGGGGAAGACTGCTCGATTTCAATTAAGTCCGTCCTAGGGGTATCTATGTTCTGTTGTACCCCGATGGGACAGAAGTTGTTGTCCTCCTACAAAGATGCGATTGGGAAGCCATACTCCAAATTTATCTGCCTGGAGACAGATTTCAAGGGTGAGATTAAAACTGCTCTAAATTTGTCTTTGACAACACATGACTACAACCAAGTGATTTTTAAGACCCCAATTACCAAGTATATTCCAAACAGATGTTTACAGAGATTTAAGTCCTATTGTTTTAACTTGGTCAAATCGTCTAAAGTTTTATTTTATTTCAATTCCAATGAACCCACTATCTAATGACTCAGATGAAGAGGTGGTCCCCCTCTCACTTCAAGCATGTTTGTTAAGGACAACACAGTTCACTGCTGGTCCTAGCCTGAACAACATGTAGCCTGAACAACATGTAGCCTGAACAACATGTAGCCTGAACAACATGTAGCCTAAACAACATGTAGCCTGAACAACATGTAGCCTAAACAACATGTAGCCTACTAAATCTAAATCAGCAAGCCAGCAAGTAGCTTAAGTAAAATTAATAATCTAGGTTAAATTGATACTACAATTGAAGAAATAACAAACTTAGACTATCCTCAATAGCCATTATAGAACAATAGCCATTATAGAAATCAAAACGTCTTCATTGCTTCGTCATGCGCTTATTCGTTGTCTTCCCATTAATTACACAGGCTATCAGTGACTTATTTCTTGGTGGACTCATGTCAACATCTCTGCGCACCACTAGTGGTGGGTTAGGCTAAATAAATACAACAGAACAGGTCTAATTAAAGGAATAAGGATGAAGACAATGACAAAGCATGGTCAGACCTCATGGTTGAGTGGTCCCGGAGTGAGTCACTTCTATTTCGGTAAGTCTTTTTTTTAATGTATTTTTATTTCACTTTTATTTAACCAGGTAGGCTAGTTGAGAACAAATTCTCATTTATAACTGTGACCTGGCCAAGATAAAGCAAAGCAGTGCGACACAAATAACAACACAGAGTTACACATGGAATAAACAAACGTACAGTCAATAACACAATAGAACAAAAAATCTATATACAGTGAGTGCAAATGAGGTACGATTAGGGAGGTAAGCAATAAATAGGCCGTAGTGGCGAAGTAATTACAATTTAGCAATTAAACACTGGAGTGATAAGATGTGCAGAAAATGAATGTGCAAGTAGAGATACTGGAGTGCAAAGGAGCAAAAAAACAAATAACAATATGGGGATGAGGTAGTTGGATGGGCTATTTACAGATGGGCTATGTGCAGGTGCAATGATCTGTGAGCTGCTCTGACAGCTGATGCTTAAAGTTAGTGAGGGAGATATGAGTCTCCAGTTTCAGTGATTTTTGCAATTCGTTCCAGTCATTGGCAGCAGAGAACTGGAAGGAAAGGTGGTCAAAGGAGGAATTGGCTTTGGGGGTGACCAGTGAAATATACCTCATTGCTACGGGTGGGTGCTGCTATGGTGAACAGTGAGCTGAGATAAGGCAGGGCTTTACCTAGCAAAGACTTATAGATGACCTGGAGCCAGTGGGTTTGGCAACGAATATGAAGCGAGGGCCAGCCAACGAGAGCATACAGGTTTCAGTGGTGAGTAGTATATGGGGCTTTGGTGACAAAACGGATGGCACTGTGATAGACTGCATCCAATTTGTTGTGTTGGAGGCTATTTTGTAAATGACATCACTGATGTCAAGAATCGGTAGGATATTCAGTTTTACGAGGGAATGTTTGGATGCTTTGTTGCAAAATAGGAAGCTGATTCTAGATTTAATTTTGGATTGGAGATGCTTAATGTGAGTCTGGAAGGAGAGTTTACAGTCTAACCAGACACCTAGGTATTTGTAATTGTCCACATATTCTAAGTCAGAACCGTCCAGAGTAGTGATTTTGGATGGGCGGACAGGTGCGGGCAGCGATCGGTTGAAGAGCATGCATTTAGAGTTACTTGCATTTGAGAGCAGGGAGGCCATGGAAGGAGAGTTGTATTGCATTGAAG
>NW_019943234.1:14405-51403 GCF_002910315.2 Salvelinus sp. IW2-2015 | reverse complement strand
CACACACACAACACACCACAAAGAGAGGATACGGCGGAATGGGGACAATCAATTCACATATGGTGTCCAGGGCACAGCTGGGGGCAAAAGATGGTCTATAACAAGCAGCAACGGTGAGAGACTTGTTTTTGGAAAGGTGGATTTTTAGAAATAGAAGCTCGAATTYTTTGGGCACATACCTGGATAGTATGACAGAACTCTACAGGCAATCTCTGCAGTAAATTGCAACTCCGCCCCCTTTGGCAGTTCTATCTTGTCAGAAAATGTTATAGTTAGGGATGTAAATTTCAGGATTTTTGTTGACCTTCCTAAGCCAGGATTCAGACACGGCTAGGACATCCAGGTTGGCAGAGTGTGCTAAAGCAGTGAATAAAACAAACTTAGGGAGGAGGCTTCTAATGTTAACATGCATGAAACCAAGGCTTCTACGGTTACAGAAGTCAACAAATGAGAGCGCCAGGGGAGCACCAGGGGAATGGGAGTGGCGCTAGGCACTGCAGGGCCTGGATTAATCTCTACATCACCAGAGGAACAGAGGAGGAGTAGGATAAGGGTACGGCTAAAGGCTATAAGAACTGGTCGCCTAGTGCGTTCGGAACAGATAGTAAAAGGAGCAGGGGGCACGGAAGAATAGATTCAAGGCATAATGTACAGACAAGGGTATGGTAGGATGTGAATATAGTGGAGGTAAACCTCGGCATTGAGTGACAATGAGAGAGGTTTTGTCTCTAGAGACATCATTTAGACCAGGTGAGGTCACCGCATGTGTGGAAGGTGAAACAAAAGGGCTAGCTAAGGCATATTGAGCAGGGCTGGAGGCTCTACAGTGAAATAAGACAATAATCACTAACCAAAACAGCAGTGGACATAGCATATTGACATTAGGGAGAGGCATGCGTAGCCGAGTGATCATAGGGACCAGTGGGTAGCTAGGCGAGCTGGAGACACGGTGATTCAGACAGCTAGCGGGCCGTGGCTAGCAGGCTAGCAGATGGGCCTTCCGGGGACTTCGCGATGGAGGAGCCTGTTGAAACCCCTCAGGCGGATTACGTCGGTAGATCAGTCGTGATAGATCGGCAGGGCTCCGTGTCGGCAGTAAAAGGGGTCCAGGCCAATTGGCAAAAAAAGGTATTGTAGCCCAAGGAGTGGCTGATGGACCTCTTCAGCTAGCTGGAAGATGGGCCTAGCACGAGGCTAGTTCCAGGCTCACAGGTGCTTGCTTCGGGACAAATCAATTTTTATTTGTCAGGACGTTAGCCAGGGGGTAGTCAGATAGCAGCTAGCTAGCTGCGATGATCCAGGTGAAAAGGTTCAGTGCTTGCGGTAGGAAACAGAGATGTGGAGAAAAAGCAGTCCGGTATGCTCTGGGTTGAATCGCGCTGTGCAGACTGGCAGGAGTTGACCAGGCTAAGGTTAGCTGATGACCGCTAGCAGTNGGTGCTCTTATTCTCCATGGACTTTACAGTGTCCCAGAACTTTTTGGAGTTTGTGCTACAGGATGCAAATTTCTGTTCGAAAAAGCTAGCCTTTGCTTTCCTAACTGCCTGTGTATATTGGTTCCTAACTTCCCTGAAAGTTGCATATGGCGGGGGCTATTTGATGCTAATGCAGTACGCCACAGGATGTTTTTGTGCTGGTTAAGGGCAGTCAGGTCTGGTGTGAACCAAGGGCTATATCTATTCCTGGTTCTGAATTTTTTGAATGGGGCATGCTTATTTAATATTGTGAGGAAATTACTTTTAAAGAACAACCAGGCATCCTCTACTGACGGAATGAGGTCAATATCCTTCCAGGATACCCGGGCCAG
This sequence comes from Salvelinus sp. IW2-2015, assembly GCF_002910315.2. Classification (NCBI taxonomy): domain Eukaryota; kingdom Metazoa; phylum Chordata; class Actinopteri; order Salmoniformes; family Salmonidae; genus Salvelinus; species Salvelinus sp. IW2-2015. The sequence goes on along the minus strand of NW_019943234.1, from coordinate 49,596 downwards.
GTCGATTAGAAAGGCCTGCTCTGTGAAGTGTTTTAGGGAGCGTTTGACAGTGATGAGGGGTGGTCGTTTGACCGCAGACCCATTATGGACGCAAGCAATGAGGCAGTGATCGCTGAGATCCTGGTTGAAAACAGCAGAGGTGTATTTAGAGGGCAGGTTCGTCAGGGTGATATCTATGAGGGTGCCCGTGTTTACGAATTTGGGGTTGTACCTGGTTTGTACATTGATAATTCAATCTATCTTAGATTGTTGGACGGCCGGGGTGTTAATCTTGTGAATAGGGGGCGCTGTTTTCACTTTGGGAWAAAATCGTGCCCAATTTAAACGGCCTCGTACTCTATTCTAGATCGTACAATATGCATATTATTATTACTATTGGATAGAAACCACTCTCAAGTTTCTAAAACTGTTTMAATTATATCTGTGAGTAAAACAGAACTCATTTGGCAGCAAACTTCCAGATAGGAAGTGAAAAATCTGAAAACGATGCTCTGTTCCAGGGCCTGCCTATARGATTGCTTAATATTTATGGATTTGCATGCACTGCATACGCKTTCCACTAGATGTCAACAGGCAGTGGAAGGTGGAATGGGGTGTCTAGCTTGATCTGAGGTCGAACAAGAGCTCTTGGAATGACGTGACCAGAATTACCTTTCTCTACCTAGGCGCGGGAAGGACATCAGCATTGGCTTCTGAAAAGCGTTCGGTATACACGGTGGATGTCTCCGGCTCTGATTTTATTTGATAGATGTGATAAAAACATCATAAAGTKGTTTTTTTCAAKCGAGTTGTATCAGTTTATTCAACGTTTATTGCGACTTTTGGAATTTTCCTTTCTTTGCYTCAGGAGAAGATGGGCATGTTCACGCCACATGGCTAGCTAAGGTTGCTAATTCGACAAGGAGAGAAGACATTTAAAACCAAACAACGATTTATTCTGGACAAAGGACTCTTTGTACAAGATTCTGATGGAAGCCCAGCAAAAGTAGGAACAATTTATATGTTATTTCATATTTCTGTGGAAAATGTTTGAGTCCTATTTTCCGGCCCTTTTTGCGGGCGCTGTCTCGCTTATAACGTAAGCTGTTTGTTATGGTAAAGTTATTTTTAAAAAATCTAACACGGCGGTTGCATTAAGAATAGTGTATCTTTCATTTGCTGTCCAACATGTATTTTTTTAGTAAAGTTTATGATGAGTTCTTTGGTCAGATTAGGTGAGTATCCAAAATATCTCCGGACAATCTGTGGAATCAATGCTACATATTCACAATGTATAACCACGGTTTGCAGCTCAAATATGCACATTTTCGAACAAACATATGTGTATTGTATAACATAGATGTTATAGGACTGTCATCTGAATGAAGTTGGTCAAGGTTAGTGATTAATTTTATATATTTTGCTGGTTTTTGCGATTGCTACCTTTTGCTGCTGATAAATGCATTTGTGTGTTTGGCTATTGTGGTAAGCAATATAATGCTATATTGTGTTTTCGCTGTAAAACACTTAAAAAATCTGAAATATTGGCTGGATCACAAGATGTGTATCTTTCATTTGCTGTACACCATGTATTTTCATAAATGTTTTATGATGAGTATTAGGTTTTTCACGTTGCTCTCTGTAATTATTCTGTCTGCTTTGGTGATATTTTTGATGGTAGCTGATGGTACTGCAATGTAACAACTATGATTTATACCTCAAATATGCACATTTTCGAACAAAAACATAAATTTATGTATAACAATGTTTATAGACTGTCATCTGAAGTTTGTTCTTGGTTAGTGACTAATTATATCTCTATTTGTCGGTTTTGTGAAAGCTACACTATGCGGTGGAAACATGGTGAAATATGCGGTTGGTGGTTTGGCTATTGTGGGTTAGCTAATAGAAATACATATTGTGTTTTCGCTGTAAAAACATTTTAAAAATCGGAAATGATGGCTGGATTCACAAGATGTTTATCTTTCATTTGCTGTATTGGACTTGTGATTTCATGAAAATTATATTATATGATATCCCTGTCGCGTTAGGCTAGGCTATGCTAGTCAGCTTTTTTGATGAGGAGGATCCCGGATCCGGGAGAGAGAAGCGGTAGAGGTTTTAAGCATGTCCCAGTTTAGGTCACTAACAGTACGAGCTCTGAAGATAGATGGGGACAATCAATTCACATATGGTGTCCAGGCACAGCTGGGGGCAAAAGATGGTCTATAACAAGCAGCAACGGTGAGAGACTTGTTTTTGGAAAGGGTGGATTTTTAGAAATAGAAGAGCTCGAATTATTTGGGCACATACCTGGATAGTATGACAGAACTCTACAGGCAATCTCTGCAGTAAATTGCAACTCGCCCCCTGGCAGTTCTATTCTTGTCAGAAAATGTTATAGTTAGGGATGTAAATTTCAGGATTTTTGTTGACCTTCCTAAGCCAGGATTTCAGACACGGCTAGGACATCCAGGTTGGCAGAGTGTGCTAAAGCAGTGAATAAAAAAACTTAGGGGAGGCTTCTAATGTTTACATGCATGAAACCAAGGCTTCTACGTTACAGAAGTCACAACAAATGAGAGCGCCAGGGGAGCACCAGGGGAATGGGAGTGGCGCTAGGCACTGCAGGGCCTGGATTAATCTCTACATCACCAGAGGAACAGAGGAGGAGTAGGATAAGGTACGGCTAAAGGCTATAAGAACTGGTCGCCTAGTGCGTTCGGAAACAGATAGTAAAAGGAGCAGGGGGCACGGAAGAATAGATTCAAGGCATAATGTACAGACAAGGGTTATGGTAGGATGTGAAATGTAGTGGAATATTGTTCGAAGTGAATTGAGGTGTAGGCTACCATACAAAGTCCCATTATTCACTAATAGGTTATAGCATAAGGAGGACATTATCTGATGTGAATGAAATGTAGGGCTGTAGCTATAATGTTGATCAGAGTTCCTATAGTAGCCTACGGAAAAGGCTAAACAAAGAGTTAGATGACTTTGTCAAATAGAAGTAATTCACCATCTGATACTGATACAAGTGTCAAGAGCTCTGAGCAGAGATGAAGAGGCAACGCGAGAGGGATAACGCAGGTGGTGTTTTTTGTATTTTTTGTATGGAGGTCAATGAGTATCGAATTTGGTCAACAACAAAAYAATCTAGCCATCTCATTGGCTAGAATGGTCCCAGCTGATCTTGCCTCCCCCGGACTGCCWACCATTTTTTAAAGATATGTATTTTCATTGTTAGAGCGGCCAATGGAGTATCTGGTCAATATAATGGTACATCTATGCTCTGGGGGGGTCCATGCCCCAGTAATCTCACACCTAGGCCTATCTAAAAAGAAAACGCACCAAAAAGACCTTCATAAACCTTTTTCATTTCCACATGTAGCAAGCTAAGTGTTTGTTTTGTCCCAACTACAGTGTACATGAGTAGAATCTTTGTCATACAGACAAATAGTACGACCATATTATGGTTTTCATGCATCTAATTGGCCTATTTCTCAGCGGCAGGCGGCAGCCCGCCCCGGCGGCATCCCTTAATTGGCTATCAAGTTAAAAAAAATGTTAGGTGAATCAGGTCAGACTCGGGATGGAGAGTGAGTGCGTTGTTCAAGATGGATAAACAAAAGGCAAGTAAGTGGTAAAAAAAATAATCGTTGTCTAATCAAGTCCGTGCTAAATTACCATTATTCAGACGAGTCATGGAAGCTACCAGTAAGCCTACTACCTCGTCCTTGACTGACGAAACACCATCGCAGGTGGAAGCTAGTACATATGCAGTAGCCAGCACTATCAGCCTCCCAGTCCCGACAGAGACCTCAGTTCCCCGGCACGGCAATGGCGGTGAGAGTGCCGGCCATTCTCCACCTCTCCCAGAAAAACCAAGATGCTGACTGCCAGAGGCCCAGTGGTGCTAATGAGAGGGACACCCTTTTTGTGACCAATGGTAGGCCTACGAATGATGAGAACGATATCCCTGACAGAGTTCCCTGCTGACAGGGTACATTTCCTCATTGGTATAAATGATGACAACATCATACATACAGGTTTGTGTAAGACAAAGGGGCCARTTCCTAGAGACGAAAAGGGCAGGTGCTTTTCAAATGGGTTCTACTACAAAATAACAAAACATGCTACTCAGATTGCCGATAGATGATTGTGTTATTCACCAAAACATTTACCGGGTATACTGTTAGTCGTGTTGGCGCTTTGGCAACAGAACGTGTCGATCCCACCAGCATGGACCGTTTGAACGAAATGACTGGCAGGACKTCTCTAAGAAGATCAGAGATCATGAACACGGTGGTTCTCATCTGGCTGTATGCATAGCTTATAACACCTGGGGAAATGACACAGCCCATTGACAAACAGTTAGCCTCCGATCTTGAAAATCAGGTGAACTTTTGGACAGAGGTACCGACGAGAATGTAACGCCTCATTTAGGGGTCACCTGGAGAAAAATCTGTGAAATAAATAAATTGAAATGTATTGTCTATTATTAAGCTTCTCGGGAGATATGACACATACTAAAGGGGTTGCTTGAAAACAAAGATAAAGGTAACTATCTCAGAACGCAAATTCAAAACTAACAATATTGTCCCCGAAAAGAAGTACAGGAAAGCATTGTCACAGAACTAAGAGGCTGAATTATTTTCAGTTATAATGGACACAACACATCTTGAAAGTGGACCAATTTAAGTCAAGTATGTTACAAGTATGTTACAGTGGAGCCTAATGAGAATGAACAACCGAAGGAGGTTKGAATTAACGAGAGTTTCTTGAGTTTCGAGAATGCCACTGATCAAAGTGTATCAGGCCTTGAAAAATACATGATTCAACTGATTGAAAGTAAAGGGGATATCGGTGAACAACACGTGTCGTGGTCAAAGCTACGACGGCGCCAGTGTAATGAYTGGAGCTTATTCAGGTGTTCAAAAGCACATATCAGACCGAGAGAGTCATGCATTATARGTCCACTGCGCTGCACACAATTTAAACTTAGTTTTGAATTATGCATGCCAAGATTTACCAGACAAAAGGGACTATTATAACACTGTACAGAGAGGCTTTCTGCGTTTTTCAGTGGAAGCATCAACCAATGGAAACTTTTTGGAGAACCACCTTTCCAAACCAACCCTAAAAAGACTGTGCCTCAACGCGATGAGCATCCAGATGTGATGCCATTCAATCTGTGCGGTTCCASTATGCAGATATCATGCAGGGGCTGAGAAAAGTCGTGCTGCTGTCAACAACAAAAAATAACATGCGAAGGAACAGAGGCAGCTGGGATATTTAAAAAAAATAAACGATGGAGATGTTTGAATTTGTGCTTATGACAATAATACAGTGCAAAGTACTGGAGACGGTTAATACTGTCCAAAGCTACTTCAGGTAGCAAACATGTTAGGAAACGCAACAGAGATGTTGACCCAGTTCAGACGAGAGTTTGATGACATCAAGAGTACGCGACCCAGACACTGGCAGCTACATGGGGCATTGACAGCTCATTTACTGAAAAGCAAGTAAGGCGCACAAAGAGGAACTCTTGTGAGGACCTGCGTCTTCAGAGGAAATCTGTGAGGACCTGCGTCTTCAGAGGAAATCTGTGAGGACCTGCGTCTTCAGAGGAAATCTGTGCAGGACCTGCGTCTTCGAAGGAACTCTGTGAGGACCTGCGTCTTCAGAGGAATCTGTGAGGACCTGCGTCTTCAGAGGAACTCTGTGAGGACCTGCGTCTTCAGAGGAACTCTGTGAGACCTGCGTCTTCAGAGGACTCTGTGAGGAACCTGCGTCTTCAGAGGAACTCTGTGAGGACCTGCGTCTTCAGAGGAACTCTGTGAGGAACCTGCGTCTTCAGAGGAACTCTGTGAGGACCTGCGTCTTCAGAGGAACTCTGTGAGGACCTGCGTCTTCAGAGGAACTCTGTGAGGACCTGCGTCTTCAGAGGAACAGTGTCTGTGTTCTATGCTATTGTTGATATTGCGACCACAACTAAAACACCGGTTCACCAGTATGAACGAAATCGCAAACTGCCTCCTTTGTTTGAGCCCTCAAAAACTGCTGTCCGCTAAAGATGATCTGTTTGTATCTGCCAATTAATTGGCTGTCCAGCATTCAGACGACTTGTCCCCAAAGCTTTTTATACAGTGAGAGGCTCAATTAAAGATGTTGAAGAACTGATGTATTTGAAGCTCTACTTCCTTCCGACCAGATGTTGCTACGGCAATCAAGCTGTTTTTAATCATCCCTGTACCTGTCGCTTCTGCAGAGAGATTGTTTTCTAAACTAAAACTCAAAGAACTACCTAAGAAGCACAATGTCTCAGGACACACTGTCTGGGTTGTCAATACTCCTCAGGGCTGTGATGAAAACATTTGTACACAGAAATGCAAGGCACGCAGTGGCATACTGTAGTTATTATAGGCTTCTACCTAGAAAAAAGAAAAAGACAAGCATAGGCACAGAAATATACTTTTTTTCTGAAGAGAGAGAGGGAGACAAACAGCAACAGGACTACAGGAGAACAGGAGTCTCTCAAATTGAATTTAATCAGATTTAATTTACCTTGAATATTGCAGCCCATTTAGTTGCTATAACAGCCTCCACTTTTCCGGGAAGGCTTTCTACTAGATGTTGGAACACTGATGCGGGGACTTGCTTCCATTCAGCCACAAGAGCATTAGTCAGGTCGTGCACTAATATTGGGCGATTAGGCCTGGCTCGCAGTCGGTGTTCCAATTCATACCAAAGGTGTTCGTTGGGGTTGAGTTCAGGGCTCTGTGCAGGTCAMTCAAGTTCTTCCACACCGATCTCGACAAACCATTTCTGTGTGGACCTCGCTTTGAGCACGGGGGCATTGTCATGCTGAAACAGAAAAAGGCCTTCCCAAACTGTTGCCACAAAATTGGAAGCACAGAATCATCTACAATGTCATTGTATGCTGTAGCGGTAAGACTTCCCTTCATTGGAACTAAGGGGCCTAACTCGAACCAGAAAAAACAGCCCCAGACCATTATTTCTCCTCCACCAAACTTTACAGTTGGCACTATGCAATCGGGCAGGCCGTGCTCCTGGCATCAGCCAAACGCAGATTTGCCTGTTGGAATGCAAGATGGTGAAGCGTGATTCGTCACTCTAGAGAACACGTTTCCACTGCTCCAGTGTCCAATGGTGGCGATTTRTACACCACTCCAGCCAGACGCTTGGCATTGAACATGGTGATCTTAGGCTTGTGTGTGGCTGCTCGGCCATGGAAACCCATTCATGACGACAAATAGTTATTGTGCTGACATTGCTTCCAGAGGCAGTTTTAAACTCGGTTGTGAGTGTTGCAACCGAGGAGAGACGATTTTTACGCGGTTTAGCACTCTGCGGTCCCGTTCACTTCACAGCTGAGCCATTGTTGCTCCAAGACGTTTCCACTTCACAATAACAGAACTTACAGTTGACCGGGGCAGCTCTAGCAGGGCAGAACATTTACAAACTGACTTGTTAGAAATGTGGTATCCTATGACGGTGCCGCGTTGAAAGTCACTGAGCTCTTCAGTAAGGCCATTCTACTGCCAATGTTTGTCTTTGAAGAATGCATGGCTGCGTGCTCGATTTTATACACCTGTCAGCAACGGGTGTGGCCTAAATATCTGATTCCACTATTTTGAAGGGGTGTCCACATACTTTTGTAAATATAGTGCATCTACAAATAGTAGGCTACACTGCATAATTTAACAATCTTAAGCTAGAGTTTTGAGGATGGACTGACTGTATTATTTGGCATTAGACTTACACATTACACTAAATGTTCTATCCAAGCTGAGAGAGAGCACACGAGGACAGCTCATGCGGCTATACAGGACAGTTTTATATTCCCCCAAAAATATATTGGTTGTTGATTAATATGCTATTGCATCAACAAATCATTTTACAATCTGCAATGTTTGAATATCCAATTTTAATTACCGAACAAGTAAATGCATTATTCCCACCTGCCAGCATTGCGCCACCAGCACATAGCTTCCTGAAACATGAGAAAATGACAACAAAATACCAATAAACATGTATTCATTAAAGCAAAGCTATAGTCTACAAGCCCCTAGCACCACAAAATCCGGAAGCCTACCATGTTTAGATTCATAATGGGCCTCATTCATACATTGGTAGAGAAGTCAGAGATTTGTTTACTTCCAAAGTATGCAACTATGTTGATTGTTGCCATATAAAGTATCATCCTCTTTTCTTGAACCTTTATTTAACTTGGCAAGTCAGTTAAAGAACATATTCTTATTTTAAAATGACGGCCTACTCCAGCCAAAACCGGACGACGCTTGGGCCAATTGTGTGTCGCTCTATGGGACTCCCAATCACGGCCGGATGTGATACAGCCTGGATACGAACAAGAGACTGTTGTGACACCTCTTAGCACCTCGACTGCCTTAGACCGCTGCGCCAGTCGGGAGCCCAAAAACCACAGAAACTGCAGCCGCTCGATAGGTCAACGCAGGCTGGGTAAAACTGGCCCTTTAATCTAATGTCGATGCGCACTGTGCCTGTAAAACTGTATTTAATAAAGTTAAGTGTGTTGGGAATATGACAAAACACGTCAACTCAGCAGTTGACTCCTGGATGCCTAAAAACACTGGAGAAAACAATGCCCAACAACAATGACTTTCCTGGGATGGTGGCTGTGTTTATGTGAAGTCATTACGTCCAGCTGTTTTTATCGACACGAGACAGTTCAATGAAAACACACCGTAACGTTTCAACTTTCGAAAATGTCGACCGAAATTCGCTGGACAAAGTTATTGGAATCGTAGCTAGTGTCACAAGCAGTTATTAACCACCACAGTAGACCTTGAACTATATTGTCAGAAGCATCATAGTTGCATTTCTTTTTTTTACAATTAATTTGCTTTGGAAAAACAAGCAGAAAATGTTGTGGCCTAAAGATGGCAAATACATTCTTAGATAACTGTCGATCCAATCAGGAACAACTTCATCTCCTAAATGGGGTCCTGAGTGGCGCGGCGGTCTAAGGCACTGCATCTCCAGGCATCACTACAGACACCTTGGTTTGATTCCAGGCTGTATCACAACCGGTTGTGATTGAGAGTCCCATAGGGAGACGCACAATGGGCTCAGCATCGTCCTGGTTTGGCCGTCGTTGTAAATAAGACTTTGTTTCTTAACTGACTTGCCTAGTTAAATTAAACATTTAAACATGTAAATGCTATCCTTGTTGTATTTAGTTTCAATTTCAGAACAACAGACCATAAGGTTTTAACCAGGCATGAATCCATCCATTAGAACACATGTAACTTCTATGCGCTCGAGAAATTCAGCAAAATTAAGAAAATATCCACCTACCGTTCGATCATGTCAACCATCTGTTCAAATCAAAATAATTCCATGTGTCCGCCTTTGACCTATGCTGTATTTAATCAATACACAACTTTCAAGGAGTAGGCTAGGGTATTTGGTTCAAACATAAGAATAGTTTTCCATTTTATAACATTACATTATCACATTCTCTTTCTCGCTCGAGGAAGGCAATTTGAACTTTTGAAAATGTCAAGATCCCCCCCTCCTTCTCTGTAAATGCCTTCTCATAGGTTACAATTTTTGCAAGCAAGTATAAATCAAACTCTTTATGCTCTTGCTATGTTTTCTTATGTTTTCTAATGACCTCGAGGCCATTGCCAGCAGCACACACTCTGATGCCTTTACGGGTACTTGTCTTGATTTCAGTCATTCATTCCTCGTAAGAGACGTGATGAAGGCAGAGGTTGATGGTGGAGGTCGCCGCTTGATCAATGTGAGTAATTCATGGTCTCTCACTCCCCAGTAGCCTATTGCTATACAGACAACAACTAACTTAGAACTCTCTTGTCTTCCTTCTCATTTATAGGTTGGATCCCATAAGACCCAAGGTTTGGGAAAAGTCCCACTCGTTGGGAAAAGTCCCACTCGTTGGGGAAAGTCCCACTCGTTGCGAAAAGTTCCACTCGTTGGGAAATGTTCCACTCGTTGGGAAAAGTCCTATTGATTCCAGAGGAGTAGAGCTGGATGGAGAGGATGGATGGAGCTGGCCCTCTGTGGGTAACTGCCGGGAGGACACAGCAGCCTCTTCTTCCACAATTCGGCTCGAGTAGAAGCGAAGCGCCTTCCGCTCTTCAAGGAGGCCTGATCATAGTCCTGCCACCTCCCCGGGAACTCTCCCACCTTCAACCACAAATGTAATTTTATCATCACATTCATTTAATTAACTTCAGAATTCATGTCAACTTGAGTTCTTATGTGCCATTTTATGAATTCATTTTCAGGCTGGCCACTCGCAAGCGAGATGAAAAAAGTTTCTAAGGCCACGATGTGGTCACCGCTGAGTGGTTTTATCATCCCTGTGCCATTAACTCTACAATGACCAGAGGATTTGCCATGGAGGAGAAGGAGATTTAAGGAGGTGATTTGTTTCACACTGCAAAATCCTAGCACAAGCCTGGACCAACAGGCAGCTAATGAAGAGGGCCCTGGAGAAGGAAGTGGAAAGGCAGGAGGGAGAGGAGAGAAGGGAGGGAAGTGGAGGACAGTGAGGAGGAGGACGAGGGTCTACAGGAGGAAGATGGAGAAAACAAGGAAAGTGAGGAGGAAGATGAGGAGATTGTGTTGGAAGCCACTCCAGTTACCTTCACCATCCCGCAGGTTCTCCAGCAAACAGGAAAAAGGATGCAGGCACAGGTTTTTTAAACCTTGTTTTTCCTAGAAAACAACACCCCCCAAAACACCCCACCACCCAGACAGCAACACCCCCAAAACACCCCACCCAGACCAACACCCCACACCAACAGAACACACACCCAAAACACCCCCACCGAACAACACCCCAACACCCCACCAAAACCACCCCACCACCCAGAAACAACACCCCCAAAAACACCCAACCCCAGAAACAACACCCAACACCCCACCACCCAACAGCAAACATTCCTACACCGATTTGTGAAACTCTCTGTTGGTTTTTAAAACTCCCCATCAATTGAATGTATAAACATATATACATAATAATAATAATGATGATAGAAGCAGTTAAAAAGAAATACTGCTTAGACTGCCGCGTCTGCCCTCCCGTTAACCTGCCTTGCCCTTACGACTGCCCTCTAGCCCTGCCCGTCTGCACCTTCCTGCTTAGACTGCCCGTCTGCCCTCCTGTCGACTGTGCTCTTTGGGCCTTCCTGCTTAGACTTGCTGTTGCCCTTCCTGCCTCAGACTGGCCCGTCGCCCTGCCCCGTCTGCCCTTCCTGCTCAGACTGCCCGTCTGCCCTGCCCGTCTGCCCTTCCTGCTTAGACTGCCCGTCTGCCCTTCCTGCTTTTGATCGAAATGTTATAGCCTCTTCAGAGTCCCCAACAACCGGATGTTCTGGTTTTCAGGGGACATGGAAGGAGAGCCTGTGACACGACTTCCGCTTTTCGACGTAAACAAGGAGACACTCCATCTCCTCCACATTGACTGGATTGGTTGAAGAGTACAGAAGAGATCCTCCCGTGACAGTTTTTTTTCCTTCTCGTCAAGACCCGTATTTAGGGGATCCAGTTTTTTTTATGCTTGCTACGTTAAATTAGCAATGATGTAATCTCAAGATATGCTGCCTAGTTAGCTGCACGTAACTCCCAATGTAAAAACATGTTAATCATGTCATTTATTATTGATACACCATCCAACGTGTAATTAATATCTTCACCACTTATAGATACTCCCTCCCATTGTGTCGCTGAGTTGTCGTAGTGTTGCTGCATATGTACATTGTCCCAGGGGCGTTGGCAGTCATAATGTAAGTAACTTAATTTATGTCCCTCTAACTCCCCGGAATGCCTCTGTCAATCCTATATCAACGAACCTGAGTTATACTGTTAGCACTGAGGTGGTTTGCCCTAGTAGGAAGTATACTCAAACATAAATATCATTGTCATGTCTACCTCTGATAAGCCTCCCTGTAAAGCAATAAAAACAATCAAGTGTCTCGAAAAATGTAATAAAAATGTGGGCTATTTTTGGCAAATTTTTTGAGATTCTTGATTGTTTTACAACATATGTAGCCGAGATAAAACATTTAAATAAACATTAAAAAAAACATATGTAGCTCAAGAAACAAGGTTTATGAAATCTATAATTTATAACAGATAACATTCATATACTGACTATCTCTGAAAGTCACTTAGATAATACCTTTGATGATATAGTGGTAGCGATACATGGTTTCAACATCTTCAGAAGAGACAGGAATGCCAATGGTGGAGGTGTTGTCGTGTATGTTCAGAGTCATATTCCTGTATACAATAGAGAGAATGTCATGTTAAATGCTGTTGAAGTAATATGGCTACAGGTTCATCTTCCTCATATAAAGCCCATTCTGGTGGGAAGCTGCTATAGACCACCAAGTGCTTACAGTCAGTATCTGGATAATATGTGTGAAATGTTTGATAATGTATATGATTTCAACAGATAGGTGTATTTTCTGGGAGACCTACTGTAAATATTGACTGGCTTTCATCAAGCTGTCCACTCCAGAAAAAGCTTCAAACTGTAACCAGTGCATGCAACCTGGCTCAAGTTATCAGTATTTACAAAAAGCACAAGAATGAAATCCTCCACATTGATCACATCTTTACTAATGCTGCAGAAATATGCTCTAAAGCAGTATCCAAATCCATCGGATGTAGTGATCAAAATATAGTAGCCATATCTAGGAAAACCAAAGCTCCTAAGGCTGGACCTCATATAGTGTATAAGGGGTCATACAAGAAGTTGTATAGTGACTCCAGAATATTTGCTGGTCTGTTGTATGTAATGACGCATTTATGAAATTGCTTATTCCAGTTACTAATAAGCATGCACCCCATTAAGAAAATGACTGTTAAAAACGGTTAAATCCCTGTGGATTGATGAGGAATTTAAAACATTTACGGTTGAGAGGGATGAGGCAAAAGGAATGGCGAATAAGTCTGGCTGCACAGCCAATTACTGTAAATCAGTGGCAACCCGTCATTCAGGGCAGAGTGGCAGAGCATTATGTCACAATGGGCTTTCTTTTTCTTCTTCTCTCCCGGACAATTGGCCGATGCCAATTTTATTTATTTATTGGCTTTAAAAAAAAATATAGGCCAAAAGCCGGAAATTACCTGCTAACGGAAACCCTGACACACATGTATACATGGATTTTGTGTTTGTAGATATGTGGTAGTAGAGTAGTGGCCTTAGGGGAAATCTGTTGTTAAATATATTGTAATGTTTTTAATTGTATACAACAGCCTTCATTTTGATGGATCTCATGAAGTGTAGCTGCTAAATAGGTAGGAACTAATGTGAATCCATAATAAATACAAATACAAAAGGGATATTCAAAGTCTGCTTTTTTTATCCATATACCAATTGGTGCATTGGAAAACCTCCCTGGTTTTTGTGGATTAATCTGTGTTTGAAATCCATTGCTCGACTGATGGACCTTGCAGGGACCTTGAACACAGTCCATGGAACTTATGTGACTTGTTATGCACATTTGTACTCCTGAACTTATTTAGGCTTGCCATGACAAAGAATTTAAAGACATTTCAGCTTTTCATTTTTAATTAATTCGTAAAAAAATTTGGATAGATGGATTTCTCAAGTGCAAAAATGTGTATGAAAGCTACTTTTGCACTGCAGACAGCTGCTGCTGCACAGGAATGATTTCTGACATAGTTCAGGTTGAATTAAGAAGAAGCTTGTGTCCTTGCAGAACCGTCTCTCTTGTTGAATGACAAACAACTTCATTGAAAAATCACGTCCATAGTTCCTGCCCCTACTGTTGACCAATCACTGACGAAGGGGCGTTGACTTAGGCTATCGAACTTCGACCTCAAGAAAAAAATGTGCGTGCGCTTAGAGCCCCCCCCCAAAAAACCTTCCAAACAACAAAACTAACAGAAACTGCTAAATAATTATAATAATATATGCACGAACCAGGGGGCGATGTTTCGACTGGATAGCGTGCGACAGGCTTTAAAACTGCAATATGTAATTTTTGGGGGGGCGACCCGACCAAAATCACATAGATTTGTGTTATAGATCTGTCATTCCCATTGACAGCAAGTGGTAAGTCTATTGTTTGTGCGCCATTTCTATGCTCCATTTTTACATCTTTTACTTTGGGTTTTGTACACCAGCTTCAAACAGCTGAAAATACTATATTTTCGGATGTGGAAAACTTATTTCATAGGGGTTTAGATGGTACAATTATTCTCTACGCTATACTTGCCTGTTTTGCCACATAAACTGAAATTCAGTTGACTATTTGAATTTTAGCAACCAGGAAATGGCAGAAGATTTCTGCATAGTGCATCTTTAAGCAGAAGTCAAATTTCTGTTGGACCTTTTCTACAATTGGATGAATAAAGTGATCTTCATCATAATCTTTTTGACTAACAAACCAATTGCTTGGATATTTATTAATCCCTTAAATACCACATTATCGTTTGTCACGAAGAATCTTTCGCCACGAAGTATCCTTACCTATTTATGTATTTCGTCTCAAAGCATTCTTTCCAATTTATACTCTAAATCATACATTTCTCACTGTTAATTTGCTCATAATCTATAGTTCTATGTTCACGTATCTATTTTGTATATAATGTAGCTATGTAAACTTAGTAAATTCCTGTTTGTTTCTGTCGCTATTTTGTCTATTGCTAGCAGCACTACGTCACCAAGTAACATTCTGGGTATGTATAAATGTACTTAGCGAATCAAGGTGATTCAGAATTATTTCAAGCTAGGTCCACTCCAAGTTCATTAAAGGACACTGATTGGAACGGCTAGTTTCTAGTAGTAGACAGAACCAACTGCACCTCTATTAGAGTAGGTCCCAGACTGAATCAGTAGCAGTAGTAGTAGCAGTAGTAGCAGTAGTAGCAGTAGTAGTAGTAGTAGCAGTAGTAGTAGTAGTAGTAGGTCCCAGACTGAATCAGTAGCAGTGGAGCAGTAGTATAACTAGTGAGAGGGTTCCGCGAGGACGCTGAAAGACACATCAGTAGTAGTCGAGTAATTTAGTAGTAGGTCCCAGACTGAGAACAACGGGTAGCGAGTCGGGCGAAAAGTCGCTAATAGTAGTAGTAGGTCCCAGGACTGAATCAGTTAAGCAGTAAGATGAATAGTTGAGAAGTAGTAGTACGGTCCCAGACTGTAGCAGATTAAACAGTAGTAAGTGAAATAATTAGAGTAGTAAGTGAGGGTGCCGCATCACACTGGAATCAAAACCAAGCAGTGGGAGTAGTAGTAATTCGGTCCGCGAGCAGTAGTAAGGGTCCCAGACTGAAGATGCGTGAGTTAGCGAGAGTAGTAGAGTAGGTAAGTATAGTGGAGTCCAGGACTAGAAGAATCAGAAGGATGCCGTAGTAGTGAGTACATGAGGCCCCAGTAGAGCTACGAGTCCACAGAACACTGCAAAAATCCAAGTAGGAGTAATATTCGTGGAATGTTGGTTTTGTCGAGCAAGAAGTTTACAGGTGAGGTGCTGGTCGGAGAATGTGAAAAAAGGTGGGAGAAGTGAAAAACGTAAAGTAAGTACCAAGTGACGTCAGTAGTGGTACCGCAGAATTACACATTCAGTTAGGCAGTAGTAGTGAGGTCCCAGACTGAATCAGTAGCAGTAGTAGGTAAAAGATAGTGTTAGTAGTAGGGGTCCCCAGACTAATCAGAGTAGCAGTAGTAGTAGTAGTAATAGTAGTAGTAGGTCCCAGGAGGCGTGATCAAGTAGCGGAGGTAGGCCCAGTATAGTGGCGTATAGTAGTTCAGTGAACAGACTGTGTAATCATAATAGGAACTTACAGTATAGAGTATTAGTTAGTGTTAGGCTATTCCAGGACGAATCAGAGTGAGTAGTAGTAAGATTAGTAGTAGTCCCAGACTGAATCAGTAGCAGTAGTAGTAGTAGTGGTCCCATAGTGCCAAGTTAGTGCAGTTAGGGTCCCAGACTGATCAACATGAAGTAGCAGTAGTAGGTGTAAGCTAGTAATAGTTAGTAGTAGGTCCCAGAGCTGAAATCAACGTACGCAGAATAGCAGTAAGTGAAAGTAGGTGAGAATCGTAGTGAGTCAGTAGTAGGTCCCAGACGTCTAGTAGACGATTCAAGTAGTAGTCCAGACCGAAGAGCAGCTGAGTAGTGAGTAATAAGTAGTAGTAGTAGGTCCCAGAACTGAACTGCAGAGTAGGAATCGGGTAGGTCAGTGGAATAAGCCGTAAGTAGTATAATTGGCTAGGTAGAGGGTTGCCAGACTGAATCAGTAGCAGATAGTATTTAGTATAGTAGAGTGAGGTCCCAGACTGAATCGAGTACGAGTAGTAAGTTAGATAATTAATAGTGAGTAGTAGGTCCCAGACTGAATCAGTAGCAGTAGTAGTAGTAGTAATAGTAGTAGTAGGTCCCAGACTGAATCAGTAGCAGTAGTAGTAGTAGTAGTAATAGTAGTAGTAGGTCCCAGACTGAATCAGTAGCAGTAGTAGTAGTAGTAGTAATAGTAGGTCTCAGACTGAATCAGTAGTAGTAGTAGTAGTAGTAGTAGTAGGTTTCCATCCAATTTACCTCAGATTAAAAAAATATGCTCATTTTCCCTCCAGATGTGTTTTCCCATCAAACTGATTGGTTGCGCACTTCATGACAGTGTACATAAAAATCACTTAGTCGTATAATTTTTCATTTACAGAAGAAAAAAATATCTGTCCTATTTTTTATATCCCTTTGATGGGTTTTGGCAGAAAAAAGTCTGTGGTAAACAGCAAATGTGCCCACTCTGGTCATGACATGTTCTCTAGCCAACAGCTCCCAGATCCACTGCGGAGGGTACTCTACATGATATGGGTTATGAATAAGAGCAGGATCATTTTGTATTTGGTCAATTGGCAGCCAAGCATCAATCATTATGTCACCACCATACAAATGAAGACACTTGATAGTTATTGGAAACTAGCGTCAAGCTCATCACCGTGCACTTTCACCACCCTGTGAAGTTCATCATAATTTATTTCATCGGTAGCCGAATAAACGAATAAAATGCTTTTCCAAGTCGCAGTGGAAGGACCACACAACATAACATCGCGTGTCTGCTAGTTTACGTCCACATGATGGTTAATATGTCAATATTTGTGCATAAAAGTGTTTCCATAGCAATTGTCGCTAATCTATTTCACTGACCCCCCCCAGAAAATTCCACCTTGTCTAGCTTCTTTTGTTTCGTCAGGCATTTTGAAAAGTTTAGACTAATTGGATGTTTCCATCAGGCCTGTCGTGACATTCTTTTTATCCGACATGTATTTTACTCTCATAAAAAGGTTGGACGGAAACCTAGTTCTCAGAAAGGTTTATGCGAATATATTCTAAAATCCACATGAAGAAAATATGCACATTTTCCCAACAGTGGTGTTTAACCGAACTGACTTGTTGAAGATAAGAAACCGCGCGTGATGACAGTGCATATTAAAATGTACTTTTTCTGCTTACGTTTTTCATGTACCGAATAAAAATCTAAAGTTCATTAGTGTTTTCATTGGCATTTTCAAAAGTTTTGTGTTTAATAGCAAATGTGCCCACTCTGGTTTTGGCATTTGTGCTCTAGCCGACCGCTGGCAAATACAGCGAGGTTACCCTATCCTACATGATGAGATGACTATGGATAAGAGCTCGATTATTTTTATTTGTTAAACGGCAGTCAAGCATCGATCATCATGTCAACAGAATAAGACTCTCGATATTTACTGGAAAGGAGCGTCAAAGCTCATCACAGTGCACTTTCACCACCCTGTGAAGTTCATCATAATTTATTTAATCTGTAGCCTAATAAACTGCATGATTTCCCGAGTCGTAGTGGGAGGACCACACACAACATATCATCTTGTGACTCCCAAGTCTAATTAGACATGATGGTTATGTCAATATTTGCTCATAAAGGCATTTCCACTGCTATTTCTCGCGTAATTAATTTTTTGCTGACATAAAAAGATCTCATCATATCGAATGAACAAATTGTTCCGTTGTCATTTATGAAATTGGAGTTGTGCATAAACGGTGTGACGATTGAAGAAGTGGAACAAGCTGAACTCCTAGGAGTAACATTGAATGGTCAGTTATCACGGTCAAGTCGTATTGACAAAGTTGTTGTGACTTGTGAAGATGGAAAAAGGTATGGCTCTTGTAAAAAAATATATATTGTGAGTTTTTGACAGAAAGATCAACGGTACTTGTTGTTCAGGCTTCTGGTCCCATCTTGATTCCTGTCTGGTAATATGGTCAACTACAGCAAAGCTGCAGCCGTCTCAGAACAGAGCAACACACCTTGCCCTTAACTGCACACACAGAACTAACATCAACAACGGGCATGATCATCTTTCATGGTTGAAGGTTGAGGAGAAATTCACTACTTCTCTTCTTTAAAAAAAACATTTGTGTGTTAAATGCCTAACTGTGGGCCTCAACCGGCCGTGATCGGGAGTCTCAAAGGGCGGCGCACAATTGACCCAGCGTAGTTAGGAGAGGGTTTAGTCACTCATTCCTATAATTTACAGTGTAACATAACCCTAATATGTAAGAACAATATTTTGTTTTGTGAACAAATGTTTCATTTTGTCGTTATAATAAGGTTGGTAGCAACGTGAAAATCGTTGTGGAAATCTGTTGCAGCTCAAGTCGACTACAAAACCCACAATGCAATGCTCTATATGGGCTGGCTGGCGTAGCTAAACACAATAATACCAAAGCCAATATCAGCATGTGAGGTAGCTAGTTAACTGTAAAAAAATCGCCTAAACAAACTACACTATCAGTTTAGGAGTCTACAATCTCACCATGTTCAATCGATGTGCCTCACAGAGTGGAACCTGACATTCGCAAAGGCACCATGCAACGCACCCTGGACTGAAGGCAGACAAATAGGAGAAATGTGTTAGACCCTCTGTTAAATTTACATATTTCTCGAGGTAGGAATATCGCAAAAATATGATCAACGGTTATATGATATCGGCCACTACTGAAGACTGACATGTATGAGAGATGTTGTAACGATCTAAAAGTCGTATTACAATTAACTTCCAGTGTCGTGAGAGAGACTTTATCATGGTGCTACGTAATACTGGCTGGATTTCTGCCTCCTTGAACCCCAATAACTCAATTAACTTCCAGTGTCGTGAGAGAGATTTTATCATGGTGCTACGTAATACTGGCTGGATTTCTGCCTCCTTGAACGCCAATAACTCAATTAACTTCCAGTGTCGTGAGAGAGACTTTATCATGGTACTACGTAATACTGGCTGGATTTCTGCCTCCTTGAACCCCAATAACTCAGATACACATGAAAATATGAAATGACCCAGAGATTTGATAGAACATCGCTCAGAGATATAAAAAAAATATATATAAAAAAAATAAACATAACATTCAAAATGGGTGAATCTTTACTTTAAAACATGTTTTTGGAGCACTTTCACATGTAAAACACGTGAAAACATGTTTTTTTTAGTAAGTGTTTGTAATGGCTGTCTTCCTCTTCTTCCTCTGAAGAGGTGTAGCAAGGATCGGACCAATACGCAGCGTGGTAGGTGTCCATGTTTTAATAGGGAAAACTGAACATGAACACAAATACAAAAACAATAAACATGAACAAACCGTAACAGTCCCGTGTGGCACAAACACTGACACAGGAAACAATCACCCACAAAATACCCAAAGAACATGGCTGCCTAAATATGGTTCCCAATCAGAGACAACGATAAACACCTGCCTCTAATTGAGAACCAATCTAGGCAACCATAGACTTACATAAACACCTAGAATGACCACAACCCCATAAATCTACAAAAAATCCCTAGACAGTAAAAACACCCTAGACGAGACAAAAACACACAAACCACCCTCGTCACACCCTGACCTAACCAAAATAATAAAGAGAACAAAGATAACTAAGGCCAGGGCATGACAGTGTTCCTGTTTCCATCAGCCCAGCCGTGACTTTTATGCGTGTAAATGGTGGAATGAAAAACTGGTAAGTGATGTGATAGTAAAATGGAGCAATATTCCGTTTTGGATTCCAAGCTATACTCCATGACCCATCAGCAGTAATAAAGACGTACACTGATTTATCACACAGAACCCTCGAGAGGCGGGGTAGACCGGGGATAGAATTAGCAATGCAGATGGGGGTCAATGATCAGCAAAGGGTAAATATGGAAGGCCATGTTGTTAGATAGCTATGATGAATCTGAATTCGGTGTAGCTGCAGTTAGGGAGACATACAGGACACAGCACCAACACAAAGTCTCCCGACACGGTCACTAGCTGCAGTTAGGGAGACAATACGACATCACAGCACCAGTAACAAAAAGTTCTTCCCGGACAACATACGCGTCACTAAGCTTGCAGTTGGGAGACATACAGGATCACAGCACCAACAACAAAGTCTCCCGACACACAATGGTCACTAGCTGCAGTTAGGAGACATACAGGACACACAGCACCAACAAAAGTCTCCTCGACACAGAGGTCACTAGCATGCAGTCGTGAGATGAGTCACCTAATCAGGTCAGACTCACTAGATCTGCAGTTAAGGGAGACATACAGGCACAACAGCCACCAACACAAAGTCTCCCGACACGGTCACTAGCTGCAGTTAGGGAGACATACAGGACACAGCACCAACACAAAGTCTCCGACACGGTCACTAGCTGCAGTTAGGGAGACATACAGGACACAGCACCAACACAAAGTCTCCCGACACGGTCACTAGCTGCAGTTAGGGAGACATACAGGACACAGCACCAACACAAAGTTCCGACCGGACACAAGTCACTTAGCTGCAGTTAGGGAGACATACAGGACACAGCCACAAACACAAAGTCTCCCCGACAAGCGTCACCTAGCTGCAGTTAGGGAGACATACAGGACACGCACCAACACAAAGTCTCGCCGACACGGTCACTAGCTGCAGTTAGGGAACATACAGGACACAGCACAACACCAAGTCTCCCGACACGGTCACTAGCTTGCAGTTAGGGAGACATACACGGACACAGCACCAACACAAAGTCTCCCGACAGCGGTCACATAGCTGCAGTTAGGGAGACATACAGGACACAGCACCAACACAAAGTCTCCCGACACGGTCACATAGCTGCAGTTAGGGAGACATAACAGGACACAGCACAACACAAAGTCTCCGACACGGTGCACTAGCTGCAGTTAGGGAGACATACAGGACACAGACCAACCCAAAGTCTCCCGACCACGGTCACTAGCTGCAGTTAGGGAGACATACAGGACACAGCACCAACACAAAGTCTCCCGACACGGTCACTAACTGCAGTTAGGGACATACAGGACACACCAATCCACAAAGGTCTCCCCTGACACGGTCACTAGTGCAGTTACAATACAGGACACACCAACACAAAGTTCCCCCCGACAGGGTCACTAACAGCAGTTACATACAGGACACACAAACACAAAGTCTCCCGACACGGTCACTAACAGCAGTTACATACAGGACACACCAACACAAAGTCTCCCGAACACGGTCACTAACAGCAGTTTACATACAGGACACCCAACACAAAGTTCCCGACACGGTCACTAGCAGCAGTTACAATACAGGACACCACAACACAAAGTCTCCGCGACACGGTCACATAGAGCAGTTACATACAGGACCACCAACACAAAGTCTCCGACACGGTCACTAGCAGCAGTTACATACAGGACACAAGTTCAATCAGCCAACAACAAAGTCCTTGACACGGTCATAACAAGCAGTACATACAGGACACACCAACGACAAAGTCTCCCGACACGAGTCACTAACAGCAAGTAAGTACAGGACACACAACAAAAGAGTCTCCCGACACGGTCACTAACAGCAGTTACATACAGGACACACCAACACAAAGTCTCCCGACACGGTCACTAACAGCAGTTACATGTGGTGTGTGGACTTGGTAAAGATCCATGTAGAATCTAAAGGTTTCCTGTTGTGCAAACCACTGTGAAGTATTAGAGTTGTGGACGTTAATCCTTTAGAGTGCTCCTCTAGCCATGATTTCCAATGTTGGTCGTTAGATGTCTCACCCCAAGAGTATAGGCGTGAAAGAAGCAAGGTGTGACATAGAAACACCTTTGGCCATTATCATTGACAGGATTGTTTGAGCATTGCATTAGCACCAAAAGAGACCGAATCCGGTGCATTTTAATCATTAAATGTTTTTACCTGTCACTTCACAAACCAATGGAAGCCCACACGTTGCTAGGATAGGGCAGAGCCAATGTAAACTAATATATATATATATATATATATATATATATATATATATATATATATATATATAGTTTATTACAATGTAGTTAAAATGTCATCACAAGTTCTCAGTGAACAAGGGGGTAAGAACGAAAGGCTAAAGTGTTTCACAAAATATCTTCCCATTACACAGAAGCTTGCTTAACGTACTTAAGTTTAGTTATACACCAGAATAAAGATCTGTTACAGAACTCCGGTTAGCTTTCGAGTCAGGTGACGATTCGTGGCCCAAGGGATCAAGCAGCCAGCCAACATGCAGAACAGAATGAAGCTACCCAGCGTTAAAGACCGGCCCAGAGAAACGTCTAAGAATGTATCGTACTAAGTGATGTTTTTAAATATGAAGACATATTTGCGTAAAAAGTGGGGGAAGATGTAACAGGATTGCCCTTTTACTAGGAAGTTATTTTTAAGTGTTGAACGTGCTCTGTGATTGACTATGTTTGGCTTCCTGCTTGCTTGCAGGTTAACGAGGTGATTGAGCACACCTGTGCCCCTCCCAATGACTATATATGAATAGATAAAGCCATTGATCACGTAAAACCATTCATTCCTGTGTGAAGACTCGATAGTGCATTTAAAGCCCCCCAAAAAAGAAAAAAAGAAAGTTGGCTAAGACGGTGTCTTAGGATACGTAAGTTTGAGTCTACGGCATGAAGTGACACTGCAGGCTAGCCATTTCCCAATGAGTATCTCAAGTTGAAGGCCAACGAGAGTACCGCAGGCTGCTATTAGCTACTAAATGATCCTGATAACGTTTTCTGTTTTTAAAATAATCAGGACATGCATCTTTGGGGGGGGGGGGACCCGAAGATTGCCCTTTTCCCATCTACTGTAATGGGAGATCCCATTTCCTACAGTTCCGCGGTTGGCCTTAAACTTCGTTGCTTCAATGAGCGGGGGCAGTCGTCCTCCCCTGGTCCCTCGCTCTGGGCACAAGCCAGGTCAGGGAGAGGTAGTCGGTGCTGGACTCCAAGCTGCCATGCCTCTCCCTATAAAGGGCACATTTTTTATTTTATTTTTTAAATGGGTGGGGGTTTGTTGATAATTGTTTTGGTTTTAATCTGTATGTTCAATAAAGTGGAAGGCTGCCTGTTTGCATTCTAGCCTAATTACTTGGTAGCTTTGCTTTGTGTAATTAACTATTGTAGCTTCCTCACAGTGGCGTGAAAGTACTTTAAAGTACTACTTAGTGTTTTTTGGTGGGTATCTGTACTTTACTATGTTTGACAACTTTTACTTCACTTTACTCCTAAATGTCAATGTACTTTTTACTCAGTATATTTTCCCTGGAACCCAAAAGTACTCATTCTACTTTGAATGCTTAGCAAGACAGGAAATGTAACAACTCACACACAAGAGAACATCCCTGGTCATCTCCACTGTGTCACGATCGTCGTAACAATGAAGAGAGGAGGACCAAGGCGCAGCGTGATAACAGTACATCTTCTTTATTTACCGAAGACGAAACAAACACTGACAAACTATACAAAAACAACAAACAACCGTGAAGCTATAAAACGAAAGTGCAGACACAAGCAACTAACGTGAAGACATAGACAATCACCCACAACCTACCTAATGACTATGGCTGCCTAAATATGGCTCCCAATCAGAGACAACGATAGACAGCTGTCTCTAATTGAGAACCAATCCAGGCAACCATAGACATACAAACACCTAGACTGAACACTGCCCCATAGACATACAAACACCTATACACGACACTGCCCCATAAACATACAAAACCCTAGACAATACAAAAACACATACATCCTCCTGTCACAACCTGACCTAACTAAAATAATAAAGAAAACAAAGATAACTAAGGCCAGGGTGTGACACACTGCCTCTGATCTGATCTGTGTTGTCGGTTTTTCTTAATGTAAGTTATTTGAAATTATTTATACTTATATTTTTGGTACTTAAGTATATTATATTAAGTATATATTTTTTTTGCATTTACTTTTGATACTTATGTATATTAAACCAAATACTTGTAGTATTTTACTGGGTGACTTTCACTTGAGTTAATTTCTATAAAAGGTATCTTTACTTTTTCTCAAGTATAAAAATTGCGTACTTTTACACCACTGCCTCCTCATGTTTGCTGTGCTAGTTTCTATATTCACGCAACCGGAGTGCTGTGAAACATCTCTTTTGAACATTTGGTGTGAGGTTCTGGTGTGTAACTTAACCCTAAAAGCGGCAACATATTTCAACACGTAAGTGTCAACAGCGGTCATTTTTTTTTATCCCAAATTGGAAATAATGGTAAAAAGACTGTCAAACAGTAACTCTTTTTTATTTTATTAATGTTTTGTAACTGGTTTGTTTAAATTCCCCCAAATTAGACTATTAGCCACCAATTAGCCTAATTAAAACATTTCACACATTTAGTTAAATTCGATGTTTCAAAATAATATCTTAAATGTCATCCATAGCCATGTGTTATGACCACCTGTCTGTTGTTAATTCAAAGTGATGTGATACTCAGAGGCTGAGAAATTAGCCATCTGATCTAATCTGAAATGCCAGTACTTCCTACAATGACCACCTGTACGGGTGCTGGAGGCATCCGTTTTGCTCTAACTTTGGAACACTATCAACTTTGCTCCAATTGCGTTTGAAAGGATACTAGAAGCTAAATATGTAATTGAATTTGAGTAATTTTGTTGTTTTTCATTCCTCCATTTTTTTACCACAGAAATTATGGTAAATAGTTGTTTTTTTTGTCAGCAATTAATTGCTTGAGAAAGTCTTAACATTTCCGAAGGATAAAACAAAGTGTTTTGCGAAATTGACTTTTTTTTTACCACTGTTGGCGCTTTTAGGGCTAAGTGCATTGAGTAAGCTTCCTTGTAATGGCAAGAGATTTGTTAGACCCTTCAGCCTTTCCTTCTCCCCCCCTTGTTCATTGAGAACTTAATTACATTGTAATAAACTACACATCTTTTTTTTTTACAATTCTGTCTGTGTTTTCATGGCTTTGTACCTAGTTTAAGTCTACAGTACATTGGCTCTGCCCTATCCTTGCAACCTATGAGTGTTACACTTCACTAATCGCAGAGCTTATGCTTAAAATCAATTTGTTTTCAGTATGCTTTTCTTGCTTGTCGAAATTCCTTTGAAATTGAGACTTGTTTGATTTGAACTCCCAATAGAGAAAAGTAAAGAGAAAATGCATACATGTAATTTTTATTTTGTCATGCCGTATTCACCGATGCTGAAATGATGGGTGTCACATTAACATCAACAGAAGGTGCTTTAACTTTATCACATACATGAGTGTAATTTACAATAGCATTCGTCTTCAATGGGCAAGTGTGGATAAATAATTAGCTCTGCCCCTTCAATTCTGGTGTTGAAATGGCTCACAGAACATAGCACCCATATACGTTTAGGCATTTTTGAAGGGCAGCTCTCTCTGTGGAAATGGTTCCTTTTCCTCTCGTAAGACCTCAATGTGGGTGTCCCAGGACATCCATTCCTATTCTCTTACTCAAACCAGCTGCAACAGATAGATGCGTGTAAAGGGCTGGCGCCTCTGCAGCAGGATCTGATCATTGGAGACTCATTTGGGCAGAATATAAAACCACATTACACATCAAATATAATGGAAACCACTGCAAACTTAAAGAGTATCTGAACCGATTCTACATCTTTTTTGTCTGCTGCTTATTAAGAAAAACAAGATTTTAGTCTTTGGGTGGGGTTCAATGTAGGTTATGTTCACTTTACTGTACCCTGGCAGTTATTGTTTGTCCCTATTGAGTCCCGGCAGCAACCAACTACCACTTCATGTAAAATAGTCAGAATTAATCTCAAATAAATGAAGTCGTAGTTAAACAATTTTACATCTAGCTAAGGTGTTTGGTGCAGTATTTCTCAAGTAAAAATTCAGTGCACTGCAGACAGTATGAAGTCAGCTGCTGCTGGCTCCTCTCAGGACTGATTTCTGAGAACACGTCTGCAACTTCATCATCAGCAAGCTGTCCAACTATCGTAAATAATGCACAAGCTGCTTCATGTTGTTTATCAGTGTCTAAAATCACTTGTTCTAGCTAGCCGTTCCATTTCTGTTTTTTCTTTCAATTAAGCTAGCTAGTAGGCAGGCCAAGTTATCTAAATCTGCTTATCAAGTAACTTGCGACGTGTTTATAGATTTTGTTTTTACAACTTTCTCACTATTACCAGAGTCTGTCAGACAGTGCCCCCCCCCCCCCCCCARRKCKCTGTATTTCCCCTACAGAAAGACGGAGAGGAATGCTTTATTTATCCATACGAGACAGAAATGTGTCTGAAGGCGGCCACGAGGGAACATCGGCAGTAGGCCGTAGGTAGGCACCAGACGATGGTTTCATACAAGCTACTGACTTTTGATCTTTTGAACTCGTTCAGTCAAAAATAACAAATCTTTCGACTAATTTAATTAATTTGATTTAGTAATGACCAGAGCCCACAGGACACCCCCCCCCCCCCTCCCCCRCCTTACTGGAGAATGATGAATGAAAAATTTGAAAGAATCATTATTCTACAAGCCTCTTGTTCACCATAGGGGGGATTATTGGAGCTGTCGTATTTGACCGAGGCTTATTAAAGTGTGCTTCAAACAACGTACAATTTATATTTGTAGGCATACAAATATAATTATACTGAACAAAAATATAAACGCAACATGTAAAGTGTTGGTCCCATGTCTCATGAGTTGTGCACAAATTAGTTTACATTCCTGTTAGGTGGATGGATTATCTTGGCAAAGGAGAAATGTTCACTGACAGGTGGTTGAAGCATATCAAGAAACTGATTAAACAGCATGATCGTTACACAGGTGCACCTTGTGCTGGGAACAATAAAAGGCCACTCTAAAATGTGCAGTTTTGTCACACAACACAATGCGACAGATGTCTCAATTCATTGCAGGTCAAACAGCAGGTCAAACGAACGACTAAATTGAACCTGTTTGTGTAGAAATCGATCCACCATTACCTGTAAAAAAAGATGTTTCAGTTTCCATGGCAAAACAAGCACGAGTAAAGTGTAAACCATCTTACCATCTAAACCGTTTTTCAGCCGTGTGAAATCAGTGTAGAAAACTGAAAGTAAAAAGGGAGGAAAGCACAAAATGGATCTACCGCTTATCAGACTTGCTTTTTAATTAGAATGACAGATCTACAACTCACGTTTTCTATCTCAAAGCTACATAATTCATCACGTAAATGCATTTTCCCCCTTCTGTGATCAACGCTTTATGTGACTGTTAGAAGGGTATCTTTCACCGTAGTGTTTGCAGTTGCCATATCAGAATAATTGTGTCCAAAACTTACCTGAGGGAGTAAGGGGGAAGGTCTTCTATGTTGGGGTTGTGTGCTGGATAACATTAAGTTCTATGCTGGGTGGAGTTAAAAAGGGTTTACACTAAACTGTGACATTAGCATTCCTGATACCAGATTAATTTGAGAGAAACCACCGATGGGAGCCCTCCAATGGAGAATCTCTGGTGAGGGTGACCACCACCCCATGGTCAGGCTAAGTTCAGCCCTGGGGGACCAACTCCAAGGTGGCAGGGTGTTCCCGAACAAATGCACACTTTCCGTTGAGTGATATACTATTAAATGGGTTTTGTGAAAGTGCAGACTCACCCCCCAGGAGTAAGTCTGGGGCTATTGCTTCTGCTTTTGAATTATACAGTCAATTTAATGTATACAGAAACTGAGTGGTGACTGATTAGTTGATGATATTTTTAGAGCTAGTATGAATAAACAAATGTTTTTTTTTTTACCCCAGTTGGGCAAAAGCAGTACCCCCTACCAAGCATCTGCCAGTTGACAGACATGTAATTATTGTCATTTAGACGTTTCCCTGGAGACATTGTTCACTTCTTGTTTGTTAATCAATTTACTTTCTACAGAACATTCACTGGTTTCTTTTAAGAGATACCTGTCATAACTACTGTCATTATGTGGCCTTGACAAACACGCAACAACACAATTTATTCAATTTGCATCAAAAATAGCTCATCTGGGGAGATGTAGGATTTAAAATGAAAAATCTCTCTCTTTTGGACTTTTTCATTATCATATTCTCAAATTATAATATTTTGGGGAGGTTTATTTATTTATGTTCACAAGAAGCCTGAACTTTTCTCTCTTTCAAAACACCTGTGAACATGGATGTCGGAGAAATGTCTTATTCACAACTTTTATTAATGATATAGCTTGGGAGGTCACTGGAAGGAGGTTAGGGGGCACACTGGGGGTCACTGCTGGAGGCCTGGGGGTCGCTGCTGGAGGCCTGGGTGTCGCTGCTGGAGGCCTGGGTGTTGCTGCTGGAGGCCTGGGTGTCGCTGCTGGAGGCCTGGGTGTTGCTGCTGGAGGCCTGGGTGTCGCTGCTGGAGGCCTGGTTGTTGCTGCTGGAGGCCTGGGTGTTGCTGCTGGAGGCCTTGGTGTTGCTGCTGGAGGCCTGGGTGTTGCTGCTGGAGGCCTGGGTTGACGGCATTACCATTGACAGGAGTTTTGCAAGAGGGTGGACCATGCAGGCATGGGTACAGTAGAGGTAGAGATGGTCGAGGGGGCAATTATTCTGGCGGAAGATTTTCTTCATTATAATTGTCGCAGACCAAACCTGTTAAACACAATGGGGTGCCCCCTCAAGTCCAATTAGGGAGCGGGAGAGGAAAATGTGGGCCCAGGTAGCAACCCCCACCCTCTTAGTCCTAAAGTCCTATCTCCTCATCTCCTT
The DNA here is from genome assembly GCF_002910315.2 of Salvelinus sp. IW2-2015. Taxonomy (NCBI): domain Eukaryota; kingdom Metazoa; phylum Chordata; class Actinopteri; order Salmoniformes; family Salmonidae; genus Salvelinus; species Salvelinus sp. IW2-2015. The sequence continues at coordinate 20,520 of NW_019943234.1, read as the reverse complement.
CTCAAAATCCATTGGATGAGAAAGCCAGAGGTTACTCCCCTCTGACCTTCTCCTCCAATGGGTTTTTAGAAGGAGATGAGGAGAGGATGTTATGAGTAGGCCCTGGAGGTAGAGCCTGGGGTGTTGCTGGTTCTCTAATGAATTAGCCAGTCCTGGGTCTTGCTGGGTCTCTAAAGCATTAGCCAGTCCTGGGTCTTGGGTCTCTAAAGCATTAGCCAGTCCTGGGTGTTGCTGGGTCTCTAAAGCATTAGCCAGTCCTGGGTGTTGCTGGGTCTCTAATGCATTAGCCAGTCCTGGGTGTTGCTGGGTCTCTAAGGCATTAGCCAGTCCTGGGTGTTGCTGGGGTCTCTCCCGAGGCATTTTAGCCAGTCCTGGGTGTTGCTGGTCTCTAAAGCATTTAGCCAGTCCTGGGTTTGCTGGGGTCTCTAATGCATTAGCCAGTCCTGGGTGTTGCTGGGTCTCTAAAGGCATTAGCCAGTCCTGGGTGTTCCTGGGTCTCTAAGCATTAGCCAGTCCTGGGTGTTGCTGGTCTCTAATGCATTAGCCAGTCCTGGTGTTGCTGGGTCTCTAAGGCATTTAGCCAGTCCTGGGTGTTGCTGGGTCTTCTAAGCATTAGCCAGTCCTGGGTCGTTGCTGGGTCCTCTAAGCATTAGCCAGTCCTAGGTTTGCTGGGTGCTCTAAAGCTTTAGCCAGTCCTGGGTGTTGTGGGTTCTAAGCATTAGCCAGTCCTGGGGTGTTGCTGGGTCTCTTAATGCATTAGCCAGTCCTGGGTCTGTTGCTGGTGTCTCTAAAGCATTAGCCAGTCCTGGGTGTTGCTGGGTCTCTAAAGCATTAGCCAGTCCTGGGTCTTGCTGGGTCTCTAAAGCATTAGCCAGTCCTAGGTGTTGCTGGGTTCTCTAAATGCATTAGCAGTCCTGTGGGTCTTGCTGCGGGTCTCTAAGCATTAGCCAGTCCTGGGTCTTGATGGGTCCTCTAAAGCATTCGCTAGTCCTAGGTGTTGCTGGGTCTCTAATGCATTAGCCAGTCCTGGGTCTTGCTGGGTCTCTAAAGCATTAGCCAGTCCTGTGTTTCAGAACCATGAAAAAACAAAATGGGGAAAGGGTTGGAGTGGGTGGTATGGCTAACACAGTAGGGTGTTGGAAAGAACACCGGACTTGCTCTTATCCAGAGAAACGTACAATCAGTTTCCACTTAGGTAGATAAACAACGACATATCACAGTCACAGCTGTGTAAAAGGCTTTGATTATTTGAATCAGCTGTGTAGTGCAGAAAGGCAAAAACCTAAATGTGCACCACTTGGGGTCCCCAGGACCTCCGGAGCTCCTGAAATGCCAGCCACCCTGACAATGCTGGCCACCGTGACACTGCGCTGATGTCTTGGCCCATTTCTCAATGCAAGGACTACAGCCCAGGATGCTCTTGCAGCAGTGCAACCTATCAATGGGTCTGTGATCACATGTTCAATTGTAGTAAAGAAAGTACAAAGTTAGGAGCCTACGTAAGGATGAAAGCTTAAAGAACAGCAGAATATGTACTGCAACATTTTTACCACAATGCTGGAATTCTCCTCTTTATTATTTATAATTTATTAAAGGACATGATTCTTATATTCAAGAAAATGTAGTATATAAATACGTACAGATAAAGTATACCTTGATTGAATAGCGCAGATTTGTTCCTGGATATAAGTATACATGCTATGATGAAAGACAATGTATGATAAGCACAATCTGTTTCTCTTCAACAAAATATTGTTCACCTGTTTCTCCTTAAATTTCAGCTTGAAATGGACTTTATAAGACAAGTAACTTATGTATTCTACAAGTATATTGGAGCAAGAGTGTGGTGACAAGTTGCTGCTAAGAATCAGTCCAATGGATTTTAAAATATGTTTTACCTTTATTTAACTAGGCAAGTCAGTTAAGAACACATTTTTATTTTCAATGACAGCCTAGGAACAGTGGCTTAACTACCTTGTTCAGGGGCAGAATGACAGATTTGTACCTTGTCAGCTCAGGGATTTGATGTTCCAACCTTTCAGTTACTAGTCCAATGCTCTAACCACTAGGCTACGCTGCCGCCCCACACTGCTGGAGTGCTGGGATTGGGTAACTCACTTCAAAATAATGTCAATATAAGAGTGTGGTGTACAATATATTTAAGCAATAAGGCCCGAGGAGATGTGGTATATGCCCAATATACCACAGATKAGGACTGTTCTTAAGCGCGACGCAACATGGAATGCCGAGATACAGCCCTTAGCCGTGGTATATTGGCCATATACCACAAACCCCTGAGGTGCCTTATTGCCATTATAAACTGGTTACCAATGTAATTAGAGCAGTAAAAATAAATGTTTTGTCATACCTGAACCAACACTTGTACTTGACCCCCCCCCCCCCCCCCACATTTCTAGCTCTGATTCTACTGATAACTACTTTATTGAGGAAAAATCTATGCCTGTGAAATGTGGTTGTCCCAAGTAGCTACCTTAAGATGAATGCATTAACTGTGGATGAGAGCGTCTGCTAAATGACTAAAATGTAAATGTAACATTTAAATGTTCAAGTAGATTTAAGTCCAAAGTGTAACTCGAACACTTGGGAACATTCACTGTCTTCTTGGTAAGCAACTGCGGTGTAGATTTGTGCTTGTGTTGTAGGTTATTGTCCTGCTGAAAGGTGAATTCATCTCCCAGTGTCTGGTGGAAAGCAGACTGAACCAGGTTTTCCTCTAGGATTTTGCCTGTGCTTAGCTCCAGGTTTTCCTCTAGGATTTTGCCTGTGCTTAGCTCCACTTCGTTTATTTTTAATCCTGAAAAACTCCCCAGTCCTTAACGATTACAAGCATGCCCATAACATGATGCAGCCACCACTATGCTTGAAAATATGGAGAGTGATACTCAGTAATGACACTTTGTATTCAGGACAAAAAGTGAATTGCTTTGCCACAATTTTTGCAGTATTGCTTTACTGCCCTTGTTACAAACAGGATGCATGTTTTTGAATATATTAATTCTGTACAGGCTTCCTTCTTTTCACTCTGTCAATTGGGTTAGTATTGTGGAGTAACTACAATGTCGTTGATCCATCCTCCATTTTCTCTATAACAGCCATTTAACTCTTTAACTGTTTTAAAGTCACCGTTTGCCTCATGAGCGGTTTCCTTCCTCTCTGGCAACTGAGTTAGGAAATAACCTGTATCTTTGTAGTGACTGGGTGTATTGATACACCATCCAAAGAGTAATTCATAACTTCAACATGCTCAAAGGGATATTCAATGTCTGCCTTTTTATTTTTACCCATCTACCAATAAGTGCCTTTTTTTGCAAGGCATTGGAAATCCTCCCTGGTCTTTGTGCTTGAAACTGTGTTTGAAATTCACTGTTCGACTGAGGGACCTTACAGATAATTGTACAGAGATGAGGTAGTCATTTAAAAATATTGTTAAATACTATTATTGCCAATCAAATTATTCTGTGAATTGTTAAGCAAATTTTTACTCCCGAATTGATTTAGGCTTGCCATAACAAAGGGTTTGAATACTTGTTGACTCAAGACATTTCAGCTTTTAATTTTTTATTCATTTGTAAACATTTTGAAAAACATCATTCCACTTTGATATTATGGGCTATTAGGTGTAGACCAGTGACAAACAATCTTAATTTAATCACCTTTAAATTCAGGCTGTAACATAACAACATGTGTAAAAAGTCAAGTGGTGGGAAAACCTTCTGAAGGCACTGTATCAACAGTGTGGCACACATTAAGAATTTTATTTTTTGCCATTAAATTATTTACTAGAAAACATTACCTACCATGACCTTTAAAATCAAAGGAGAATATGGGAATATTCTGCCGTGGTACGCCCAATACAGTGTGGATTCATTACAAGATAGAAATATGCACACATGTGCACACGTAGCATTCATTCTCACTTGTTATTTGTATCCTGTAAAAGCTTGAAACCTTCAAAGCTCGCTGTGAGCGTTTGAAGTCACAAATAATAATGAGGTCTCTGTTCTTTTATTCAATTTATGAAATTAAAAGTGACTTTTGCTCCGTAGGGGATCGTGTTAGTTTGTTCCCTCTGAGGCCTTCGATGTAATTAAAGAAAAGAAGGGACACATTTCCTCCCTTCTAGCTGTACATTTCCAGATTATTTACACCCTCAACCTGTAACCTAGCTACCTAACGATGGAATAAATTAAGCATAATGACGAGTTCAGTTCATCACATGCTAATAATCTGTTTATTTAAACCACCAATTTCGATTAAGGTGATGATGCTGATATTCCTACGGTCTTCCCTGATGAGGGAAGTTAGTCCCTAAATATTTAATGAACTCACACCGTGTGCCAAACTATATAAATATTTCATAATAATTGGAAATGATTGGAGCCTTTGTGCAAAAAAAAAGTGTACACAGTGATAATGCTTTACTTGGGGAGATTCCCTGTGCACATTTTGCAAAATGAATGATGTAATGTATATGTAATAGGTGATACCTGTTTGGTCGGGTTGTATAATGAGACATGCCTCAATGAGTAGTTGTCAATAATTAATTGTTAACTGTCCCAATGTCTTATCACGGTACAACGATGGCGTCGTTAGAAACGTGTTGAAAAAAGAAAAAAAAATGAAGCATATTGTTATCAACTATAGTCACTATGACTATGACTCGAATCTGGACAGGGATCACTGTCCTGTGTCATAATTTCGGCCATGATTTGAATTGTCCAGTTGTGAAGTGGTGCTCTTGGCTGAGAAGCAACCCCACACATGAATGGTCTCAGGATGCTTTACTGTTGGCATGACACAGGACTGATGGTAGCGCTCACCTTGTCTTCTCCAGACAAGCTTTTTTTCCGGATGCCCCAAACAATCGGAAAGGGGATTCATCAGAGAAAATGACTTTACCCCAGTCCTCAGCAGTCCAATCCCTGTACCTTTTGCATAATATCAGTCTGTCCCTGATGTTTTTCCTGGAGAGAAGTGACTTCTTTGCTGCCCTTTTTGAAACCAGGCCATCTTCCAAAAGTCTTCACCTCACTGTGCGTGCAGATGCACTCATACCTGCCTGCTGCCATTCCTGAGCAAGCTCTGTACTGGTGGTGCCCCGATCCCGCAGCTGAATCAACTTTAGGAGACGGTCCTGGCGCTTGCTGGACTTTCTTGGGCGCCCTGAAGCCTTCTTCACAACAATTGAACCGCTCTCCTTGAAGTTCTTGATGGTCTGATAAATGGTTGATTTAGGTGCAATCTTACTGGCAGCAATATCCTTGCCTGTGAAGCGCTTTTTGTGCAAAGCAATGATGACGGCACGTGTTTCCTTGCAGGTAACCATGGTTGACAGAGGAAGAACAATGATTCGAACTCAATCAGCATGACAGAGTGATCTCCAGCCTTGTCCTCGTCAACACTCACACCTGTGTTAACGAGAGAATCACTGACATGATGTCAGCTGGTCCTTTTGTGGCAGGGCTGAAATGCAGTGGAAATGTTTTTGGGGGATTCAGTTCATTTGCATGGCAAAGAGGGACTTTGCAATGAATTGCAATTCATCTGAACACTCTTCATAACATTCTGGAGTATATGCAAATTGCCATCATTCAAACTGAGGCAGCAGACCAGGTCGCAGTTGCAAATGAGAACTTGTTCTCAACTAGCCTACCTGGTTAAATAAAGGTGAAATAAAAAAATAAAAAAAATAAAAAGACCTTGTGAAAATTTATATTTGTGTCATTCTCAGAATTTTTGGCCACGACTGTAGGTTTGGGACAATGCTTTTTTTTTTTTAAGGTTTTTTAAAATAAATAACTTTATATATAAATGTGAACAACTAACATCCTTTTGTATAAATTAAATAAATATATAAACAGATTTTGTATTTAAATATATATACAGGTATATATATAATTATATATAATTATATAAAAGGTCAGCAGCAGGCTACAATGTGTTGGAACATCTCGTACCACAGTCCTCTGTCCTCCTGTCTTTCGCCTTCGTTTTTCCCCTTTCTCTGTTCCTCTTCTGTATATCTTGAGCTCCTCGTATGTAGAGGTTACCTTCTGCCGGAGCTCCTCGTATGTAGCGGTTACCTTCTGCCGGA
>NW_019943234.1:0-9008 GCF_002910315.2 Salvelinus sp. IW2-2015 | reverse complement strand
CGGAGCTTCCTCGTATGTAGCGGTTACCTTTTGCCGGAGCTCCTCTCCTCGTATGTAGCGGTTACCTCTTTGCCGGAGCTCCTCGTATGTAGAGGTTACCTTCTGCCGGAGCTCCTCGTATGTAGCGGTTACCTTCTGCCGGAGCTCCTCTCCTCGTATGTAGCGGTTACCTTCTGCCGGAGCTCCTCGTATGTAGAGGTTACCTTCTGCCGGAGCTCCTCGTATGTAGCGGTTACCTCTGCCGGAGCTCCTCGTATGTAGCGGTTACCTTCTGCAGGAGCTCCTCTCCTCGTATGTAGCGGTTACCTTCTGCCGGAGCTCCCTCGTATGTAGAGGTTACCTTCTGCCGGAGCTCCTCGTATGTAGCGTTACCTTCTGCCGGAGCTCCTCGTATGTAGCGGTTACCTTCTGCGGAGCCCTCGTAGTAGAGGTTACCTTCTGCCGGGCTCCTCGTATGTAGCGGTTACCTTCTGCGGAGCTCCTCGTATGTAGCGTTATCTTCTGCCGGAGCTCCTCGTTGTAGCGGTTACCTTCTGCCGGAACTCCTCGTATGTAGAGGTTACCTTCTGCGGAGCTCCTCGTATGTAGCGTGACCTTCTGCCGGAAGCTCCTCGTATGTAGCTTTACCTTTGCCGGAGCTCCTCGTATGTAGCGGTTACCTTCTGCCGGAGCTCCTCGTAGTAGAGGTACCTTCTGCCGGAGCTCCTCGTATGTAGCGGTTACCTTCTGCCGGAGCTCCTCGTATGTAGCGGTTACCTTCTGCCGGAGCTCCTCGTATGTAACGGTTACCTTCTGCCGGAGCTCCTCGTATGTAGCGGTTACCTTCTGCCGGAGCTCTCGTATGTAGCGGTTACCTTCTGCCGGAGCTCCTCGTATGTAGCGGTTACCTTCTGCCGGAACTCCTCGTATGTAGAGGTTACCTTCTGCCGAGCTCCTCGTATGTACGGTTACCTTCTGCCGGAACTCCTCGTATGTAGCGGTTACCTTCTGCCGGAGCTCCTCGTATGTAGCGGTTACCTTCTGCGGAGCTCCTCGTATGTAGCGGTTACCTTCTGCCGGAACCCTCGTATGTAGAGGTTACCTTCTGCCGGAGCTCCTCGTATGTAGCGTTACCCTTCGCCGGAGTCTCTCCTCGTATGTAAGCGGTTACCTTCTGCCGGAGCTCCTCGTATGTAGCGGTTACCTTCTGCCGGAGCTCCTCGTATGTAGCGGTTACCTATCTGCCGGAGCTCCTCGTATGTAGCGGTTACCTTCTGCCGGAGCTCCTCGTATGTAGAGGTTACCTTCTGCCGGAGCTCCTCGTATGTAGCGGTTATCTTATACAGGAGCTCCTCTGGATATTTGTCTTTCAGATCCTCTGGGGAAACCCAATCAGCTTTGTCTTACACCCAATAAGAAACATGGGGGGAAACCCCACAGCCTTTAACCTATCGAGATACTTGAGCGCATTAACCTCGACTCTATGCCTGTTCCTCCCGGCCTTGGAAAACCTGTCACTTTTTTTGTTTTGTTTAGCCTTATAAGGCTGTTGTGCTTTGCACTGGGGGCAGGTTTTACAGCCATTACTGATTTCCTTCTTGCCATAAGGACAGGGGTGGATGCTCTTTCCGGGATTTTCTATTTCACTGCTACATTTAAGTTCAGTAAGGTTAGCTAGGCTGTCCTTCGTCTTTGGTAGTTTTCTCAACTATCATCATGGAATGAGGTTATTAGTACAGATATGTAGTTGGTGTACAAATTGTAAGTTCAAATGGGACCAGTTTCTATTTCCCTATGCTGGGACAAAATCTTTGAGCGGAGCAATTTTGTAAAGGGATGATGTTTAAAGGTAAATATACTGGGTCAAAGGCCATTAGCTTTGGGCTGATCTACCACCTGAAAGCTAATGACAGGTTCATATACATTTGACAGGAAATAAAATGACATAGGAAGATATTGCAATCAATAATTGAGATCTCTAAGGAGAGCCCAGGTAGTAGGAGCTAGCTGTTGATATGGAATTCAGAAAAAGTCAAGCATTGAACCCTGTCATACAACACTGCTTAAATTAATTGTGAAAATACACGAACCAGTCATAAACAAAGCACTTCCAAAGTACCATTCACAGGGCAGAAGGAAATCAGGAACACAAAGTGACAGGAGAAGGAAGAGACAGGTTTGGGAGGGGGGACACAGGTGCAGTGTGAAGAGATGGATGTGAAGCCTGCAGCAGCAGAGGACAAGACAAACAGTGACTCATCTGTTCGGACAGCTATTGGAAGTTTCTCTCCAAGAGACAGAGAGAGAGGGATGATATTTATCATATATTTATGATACCCCTGGGATGATTGGATGTGCCAACGGCAACATTGCAGGGTCTACTTTTCTTCAACCTATATTCTGCCAGGTCTAGCAACCAGAGACAGAACAGTTGGAGTGGCCTGGCAGGGGTGTAAGGTCCTGACATCGGCGGTAAATAGGGGGTTAGAAGTTCCTTTCACCCATGCTAACACTTTACATTCGGAAAGTATTCAGACCCCTTCCCTTTTTCCACATTTTGTTACGTTACAGACTTATTCTAAAAAAGGATTAAATGTTTTTTTTTTTTTTATCCTTATCAATCTACACACCAAGTGGGTTGCTCTTTTGACTCTCTTTTCGTCTCCTTTTGCTGCCAAGTTGCTGAAATACCAGTGCCCCTTGTGTCGCACCTGAACAAACCTGGGTTATCAAAGAAAACGTGTGACATTTGGGAGTGTCTGCCATGTACACATAGGACACATAGGACAATGACAAAGCAGCCTCCGAGTTATTGCTCCGTGTGAGCGGTCGTGGCTTACCCTTACCCAATACCCTTAGCTGTATGAAGAAGGTACTTTCTATGTCCCTAAGTGTCCAAATGTCCGTGTCCTTTGAAATGTTTGAATCCGTCTCCACAGTAATTTGATTTCCGGATAAAAACTGTTTTTTATTGCAGAGTTTGCTGAGCAGAGACTACATGGTTAACTAACATATTTTACACTAAGTGTCATATACAGACATAATAATGAATAATGTCTTTCTTGACAGAAAGGCAGGGGTGGGTGCCATTTTGCCTCAACTTTGGAAGTATGCTTGGGGTCATTGTCCTTTTGGGAGACCCATTTGCGACCAAGCTTTACCACGGGCCTGTCCTCCCCCAACATAAGGGGCATCCAAACCTCCTGTGCAACAGACATACTGTAAGCTCATAAAAATTACTTCATACCGTCACGCCATTGTTCCAGCTGGGTTTTTAAATGATATCTGTGACTACTTTACAGTCACCGTTAAATACGTTATATAAATCTTCCCTCTAGAAGTCCTCTTGAGTCAAAACAGGTCACCTAAATGGACATACAGTTGAAGTCAGAAGTTTACATACACGTTAGCCAAATACATTTAAACTCAGTTTTTCCACAATTCCTGACATTTTATCCTAGTAAAAATTCCCTGTCTTAGGTCAGTTAGGATCGCCAGTTTATTTTAAGAATGTGAAATGTCAGAATAATAGTAGAGAGAATGATTTATNATCCTAGTAAAAATTCCCTGTCTTAGGTCAGTTAGGATCGCCAGTTTATTTTAAGAATGTGAAATGTCAGAATAATAGTAGAGAGAATGATTTATTTGAGCTTTTATTTTTTTCATCACATTCCTAGTGGGTCAGAAGTTTACATACACTCAATTAGTATTTGGTAGCATTGCCTTTAAATTGTTTAACTTGGTTCAAATGTGTCGGGTAACCTTCCACAAGCTTCCCACGATAAGTTGGGTGAATTTTGGCCCATTCCTCCTGACAGTGCTGGTGTAACTGCGTCAGGTTTGTAGGACTCCTTGCTCTCATACACTTTTTCAGTTCTGCCCACAAATTTTCTACAGTATTGAGATAAGGGCTTTGTGGTGGCCACTACAATACCTTGACTTTGTTGTCCTTAAGCCATTTTGCCTCAACTTTGGAAGTATGCTTGGGGTCATTGTCCTTTTGGGAGACCCATTTGCGACCAAGCTTTAACTTCCTGACTGATGTCCTGAGATGTTGCTCCTGCAGCAGAGCACCCCCACAACATGATGCTGCCACCCCCGTGCTTCACGGTTGGGATGGTGTCCTTTGGCTTGCAAGCCTCACCCTTTTTCCTCCAAACATAACGATGGTCATTATGGCCAAACAGTTCTATGTTTGTTTCATTAGACCAGAGGGCATTTCTCCGAAAAGTACGATCTTTGTCCCCATGTGCAGTTGCAAACCGTAGTCTGGCTTTTTTATGGAGGTTTTTGAGCAGTGGCTTCTTCCTTCCTGAGCAGCCTTTCAGGTTATGTCGATATAGGACTRGTTTTACTGTGGATATAGATACTTTTGTACCTGTTTCCTCCAGGATCTTCACAAGGTCCTTTGCTGCTGTTCTGGTATTGATTTGCACTTTTCGCACCAAAGTACGTTCATCTCTAGGAGACAGAACGTGTCTCCTTCCTGAGCAGTATGACGGCTGCGTGGTCCCATGGTGTTTATACTTGCGTACTATTGTTTATACAGATGAACGTGGTACCTTCAGGCATTTGGAAATTTCTCCCAAGGATGAACCCAACTTTTGGAGATCTACAGTTTTTTTTCAGAGGTCTTGGCTGATTTCTTTTGTTTTTCCCATGATGTCATGCAAAGAGGCACTGAGTTTGAAGGTAGGCCTTGAAATACATCCACAGGTACACCTTCAATTGACTCAAATTATGTCAATTATGCTACCAGAAGCTTCTAAAGCCATTACATAACTTTCTGGAATTTTCCAAGCTGTTTAAAGGCACAGTCAACTTAGTGTATGTAAACTTCTGACCCACTGGAATTGTGATACAGTGAATTATAAGTTAAATAATCTCTGTAAACAATTGTTGTAAAAATGATTTAGATTTAGAAGTAGATGTCCTAACGGACTTGCCAAAACTATAGTTTGTTAACAAGAAATTTGTGGAGTGGTTGAATGACTGCACCCTAAGTGTATGTAAACTTCCGACTTCAACTGTACATATTGTCCAGAAATTACATCCCCACACCCATGAGCAAAAACATATATTGTGTAATGTAAATAGATATATTTTTTAAAATCATATGTATATTCAAACCATACAGGCTTCACTGTAGACAAAATCAGAGTAAATCAATTAGCAAATAAACTTCTGGTACTGCCTCTATAAAGATAATGAATACTTGTTTAATGCATATTCTGAACTCAAAGCAACTCTATGGGCTCCTAAGGAAAACTACAGAGAGATTCTATTACTGGACTGTAATATGCTCGGGTTCCTCCAGTGTCTCCTGGGGCCTCTTTTTTCTCCCAGAGGCTTGATTAGGAGTCTCAGAGTCCATTGAGCAGTTTTCTTTAGCACCACGGTGCTTTACTGATATTCCATTTCCCCTTGTTAAGAACTGTCTGCACGTCTGACTGCTGCGAGAGATTCCCTTGGACTTGACGGCAAATCGCACCCCCCCCCAAAAATTGCCTCTTTTTTTTTAACAATAACAAAAAATGTAACGAACAAAACTATTTTGTCCTGACACATAAAAGGNTTTTGTCCTGACACATAAAAGGGGGGGGGGGGGGGGGTGAGACGATGCAGCAAATACACTGCAGGAAGACTGGCCAGAAGTAATCAGGCGTGTTTTCATTGTGAGCGCAAACGGCTTTTCACACCTGAAACTGCACTAGTAATTAGAGCAAATGAACTGCTTATGAAAAAAGCCCCCCCCAACTGTGCTTTGCGTACGCAGCAATGATCATTCTTTTCATTTGAGTTAATCACCTACATCACCAACCCGTCTGATGAAGTATTTGGCTGGAGGTTCTATAAATCGTTAAAAACAAGCAATGTCTCTTTGTGTGAAATTGTGTATTTCTTTATGCTGGATTACTACTATTTGGCAGGCAACAATATGATGATCAAACAATTCCAACTATACTGTAAAGTGTTACACAAAAAAACAAGTGTAAAGTGTACAAGTGTTTCATTATTGTTTATCATTCATGCTGAGAATGACTGTCTGGTTGGCTAAATAAATACTATATACTGTAAAATTCTATATACTGTCAAATACCATATACTGTAAAATAATACATACTGTCAAATACTACATTATATACTGTAAAATACCATATACTGTAAAATACTATATACTGTAAAATACAATATACTGTAAAATACTATATACTGTTAAATACCATATACTGTAAAATACTATATACTGTAAAATACAATATACTGTAAAATACTACATACTGTTAAATACCATATACTGTAAAATACCATATACTGTAAAATACTATATACTGTCAAATACTACATTATATACTGTAAAATCCCATATACTCTAAAATCCCATATACTGTACAGTATTCTTTTATTTAACCTTTATTTAACTAGGCAAGCCAGTTAAGAACAAATTCTTATTTTAAAACGACGGCCTACCCTGGCCTAAACCTCCCCTAACCCGGGCGATACTGGGCCAATTGTGCGCTGCCCATGGGACTCCCGACCAAACACTTTATAAGCCTTATGACATCATTACGGCAAATAAATACTAATAACAAGTTACAACACATTATCGCTGCAGTCTGTACAGTGTATTCAGAAAGTATTTAGACCCATTGAAATGAGCACCTCCCCCCCCCCACAACAACAACAACAACGACAACAACATCAAACCAGCCTCCTCTAACAAGAGAATGTTTCAAACCTGCCCTACTACCTCCCAGAATTCAGATTTCATACATCACACACTCTCTCCCCTCCCCCTTTATACCAGATGAGTCAATCCATTCTGTCCCTGCTAACCACATTTGCCGGTGAAATGTTCAGCTCCCGACGTTTGTTTTCAAACGCTATCTGTCTCCACTCGCCTGCAGAAGCGCCGCGCATCAGTGGCGTGACAAACAACATTTGTCAGAATAATAAGGGCGGGTTTTATATTTGTGAGTCCTCAGGCAAGGTAATCCACTGGCTCTCCTTCTCCGCCTGATTATTGGAGGCTTTTGACCATGTCTGGCAGAATGGTAAGCTCCCTAAATGTTTTATTTGGCCTCACAGAAAAAAATCTTTGGGGCAAGTGAGAAGGATAGGGATGATTCTAGTAGGTTTGTACACTGGCTTAAGGGTGTGTAATGACATGTTGCCATAGCTCGTGCTCTGAACAGCTTGGCCTTTCAGTCTGTATGAAGCTACAAAATGGCAGTTCATCTCTGCGCCACACGTTACATTGCAACATAGCTCCCTCTCAAAATAGAAATCAATTAAAAAACCAAACACAAAACTACATTGAGCAACAGAGAAAGAGAAGGTGAAATGCTTCACACCGCCGAATGTTTTCAAGCGAGCTCGTGATTAGCAATTCTGTTTATTTCTCATGTTGTCGTCAGCTCTTCCAGCGATGTCTGGCATTCAGAAAAAGCAGCCCCTGATTATACCTCGCTCTGAAAATGTGTTTGAGTGGTGGAGGAAGTGAAAAACTAACGAAATACCTCTTTCTCTCTCTAATTGACTGAGAACAAACTTTATTACTTGTGTTTCCAAGACCTTTTGTTTATTACCCGTGTTTCGGAGCCTCATTAGGCCTAATCAGCACCAACCTCTGCTCAGAAGCTCTGCCCTTCCCCAGTCATGAGGTCCTCTCTAAATTAGTCTCATGTTGTGCCCAGGCCAGCTGAAGAGTACAAATCGTCTTCTGCCACCAAAAAAAAACTACATTTTGGAGAAAAAGAAAGAAAAGAAAATATTAGCATAACTCAATTTGGCAATTAGATGAAGGAAGGACACAAGACAGCTATAGTGGTCCTCTTGGGGGGGGGGGGGGGGGGAACTGTCTGTGTGTATTGTGTGAGTGTGTGTGTATGTGTTTGTGGTGTGTGTGTGTATGCGTGAGTGTTGCACTAGTGTCCTCTTGGGGGGGGGGGGTGGGTCTGTGTGTATTGTGTGAGTGTGTGTGTATGTGTTTGTGTGTGTGTGTGTGTGTATGCGTGAGTGTTGCACTAGTGTCTCTTGGGGAGTGTGTGTGAGTGTGCATATGTGTGTACGCTGTGTGCGTAAGTGCGTGACAGTGCTGTGTGGGTGTAAGGCCACGCGATGTGACTCTCTGGGCAGTCAGTCGAGCTCATCTCCAATTAGCTGTGAAAGTCCCCCTGATTAGAACAGAGCCCACGAGTCCAACCCCTCATTATTCAGGACCCCGGCTACAATGTCGCTCGGCGTGGCAGTTATCTTCTCTCCTGTTATACGGCTGACTTTTATTACCACACAACTGGGCGCTCCAGTTGATCAGTTTGAAGGACAGGTTGAAGGTTGGCTTCAGGGTATGTGGCCCAGAAACACAGAGAGAAGGAGAAAGAAGAGGAATGTGGTGTAGCCAATACCCTCTCCTTCCTAAAGTGTGACCTAATATCTCTCCTTCCTAAAGTGTGATCCAATACTCTCCTCTTCCTAAAGTTGATCCAATACTCTCCTCCTTCCTAAAAGTGTGATCCAATACTCTCCTCCTTCCTAAAGTGTGATCAATACTCTCCTCCTTCCTAAGTGTGATCCAATATCTCCTCCTTCCTAAAGTGTGATCCAATACTCTCCTCCTTCCTAAACTGTGACCCAATACCTCCTCCTTCTAAAGTGTGACCCAATACTCACCTCCTTCTAAAGTGATCCAATACCCTCCTCCTTCCTAAAGTGTGACCCAATCTCTCCTCGTCTAAAGTGTGATCAATACTCTCCTCTTCCTAAGTGTGTACCATACCTCCTCCTTCCTAAAGTGTGACCAATACCTCCCTCCTTCCTAAAGTGTGATCCAATACTCTCCTCCTTCCTAAAGTGTGATCCAATATCTCTCCTTCCTAGTTGTGATCCAATACTCTCCTCCTTCCTAAAGTGTTGACCCAATACTCTCCTCCTTCCTAAAGTGTGTCCAATACTCTCTCCTTCCTAAAGTGTGACCAATAACCTGTCTCCTTCCTAAAGTGTGACCCAATACTCTCCTCCTTCGCTAT
>NW_019943233.1:128840-158615 GCF_002910315.2 Salvelinus sp. IW2-2015 | reverse complement strand
ACATTGCCGATTTTGCAGGTTTTCCTACTTACAAAGAATGTAGAGGTCTGTAATTTTTATCATAGGTACACTTCAACTGTGAGAGACGGAATCTAAAACAAAAATCGGAAGTTTCATACCCTAAGGTTGGAGTCATTAAAACTTGTTTTCAACCACACAAATTTCTTGTTAACAAACTATAGTTTTGGCAAGTCGTTTAGGACATCTACATTGTGCATGACACCATACATTTTTCCAAGAATTGTTTACAGACAGATTATTTCACTTATAATTCAATGTATCACAATTCCAGTGGGTCAGAAGTTTACAGCACTAAGTTGACTGTGCCTTTAAACAGCTTGGACAATTTCTGAAAATTATGTCATGGCTTTAGAAGCTTCTGACAGGCTAATTGACATCATTTGAGTCAATTGGAGGTGTACCTGTGGAGTATTTCAAGGCCTACCTTCAAACTCAGTGCCTCTTGCTTGACATGGGAAAATCAAAAGAAATCAGCCAAGACCTCAGAAAATAAATTGTAGACCGCCACAAGTCTGGTTCATCCCTGGGAGCAATTTCCAAACGCCTGAAGGTACCACGTTCATCTGTACAAACAATAGTACGCAAGTGTAAACACCATGGGACCACGCAGCCGTCATACAGCCCAGGAAGGAGACGTGTTCGGTCTCCTAGAGATGAACATACTTTGGTGCGAAAAGTGCAAATCAAGCCCAGAACAACAGCGAAAGACCTTGTGAAGATGCTGGAGGAAACAGGTACAAAGTATCTATATCCACAGTAAAACGAGTCCTATATCGACATAACCTGAAAGGCCGTTCAGCAAGGAAGAAGCCACTGCCTCAAAACCGCCATAAAAAAGCCAGACTACTGTTTGCAACCGCACATGGGGACAAATATCGTACTTTTTGTACAAATGTCCTCTGGTCTGATGAAACAAAAATAGAACTGTTTGGCCATAATGACCATCGTTATGTTTGGAGGAAAAAGAGGGAGGCTTGCAAGCCGAAGAACACCATCCCAACCGTGAAGAATGGGGGTGGCAGCATCATGTTGTGGGGGTGCTTTGCTGCAGGAGGGACTGGTGCACTTCACAAAATAGATGGCATTATGAGGAGAGAAAATTATGTGGATATATTGAAGCAACATCTTAAGACATCAGTCAGGAAGTTAAAGCTTGGTTGCAAATGGGTCTTCCAAATGGACAATGACCCCAAACATACTTCCAAAGTTGTGGCAAAATGGCTTAAGGACAACAAAGTCAAAGTATTGGAGTGGCCATCACAAAGCCCTGACCTCAATCCAATAGAATATTTGTGGGCAGAACTGAAAAAGCATGTGTGGGCAAGAAGGCCCACAAACCTGACTCAGTTACACCAGCTCTGTCAGGAGGAATGGGCCAAAATTCACCCAACTTATTGTGGGAAGCTTGTGGAAGGCTACCTGAAATGTTTGACAGAAGTTAAACAATTTAAAGGCAATGCTACCAAATACTAATTGAGTGTATGTAAACTTCTGACCCACTGGGAATGTGATTAAAGAAATAAAAGCAGAAATTGTCACGACTTCTCCCGAAGTCGATGCCTCCTTGTTCGGGCGGTGTTCGGCGGTCGAAGTCGCCGGTCTTCTAGCCATCACCGATTTCATTTTCCATTTGTTTTGTCTCGTTTTTCCACACACCTGGTTCTCATTTCCCTCATTATGTGTTGGGTATTTAACCCTCTGTTTTTCCCCATGTCTTTGTGTGGTATTGTTTTTATCTGTTCATGAATGCGCACGTTAGGCTGGTTATGTTAAACCCTTATTTGTATTTCGTGTTAGTTTGTGCCGTGTGATTTTGGGTCGCCAAATAAAAGGCTCCTTTTTGCTACCAACTATCTGCTCTCCTGCGCCTGACTTCCTACAGCCCTTCACGCATACCCTGACAGAAATAAATCATTCTCTGACATTTCACATTCTTAAAATAAAGTGGTGATCCAAACTGACCTAAGACAGGGAGTTTTTACTTGGATTAAATGTCAGGAATTGTGAAAAACTGAGTTTATATATATATATATATATACACACAGCATATAATCATAATTACATTTTTCTCCGGATTTTGGAAATGTTCATATCACACGACACCTAGTTTGGGAACTGCTGTCATAGACACAGTTCCCCTCTCTCTGTATGGTCATAGATGCAGTCTCTCTCTCTCTTATTTATATATATATATATATGACATGGTAAGTTCATTATTACTTACATTGTCAAAGTATTTATAAATAAATGGTGGGACCAACAGTAATAGTAGTAGTGGACATGGGATTACCATTAACTACACCAACAATATTAATCAGAACAACAAAATCAATGGTAGTAGACCAGTGTCAACATGACTGAGAAGACACATGACATGGTATGAAAGACAAAACAAAACAACATGGGAAAGATTATCGACATTACATTAGACTTTTCACTGGATGTCCCTCAGGTTGTGGCAGGACGACACATATTTGGCTGCCAAAACTGCACATTTTGGCTTTTTACCCAATAAATATTAGATTTTTTCTTCATCTTTTATCTTTTCAAATTCTTTGTATTGAATTATAATTTTGGGAAAGAAATATTCTCTTAGGTCTGAGTATTTGTCACAGTGTAAAAGGAAATGCAGCTCTGTCTCTACCTCTCCCCTGGAGCAGAGTGAACACAGCCGGTCCTCTCTGGGCAGCCAGGTTTGTCTGTGACTACCGGTCTCTATAGCCAGACTGCTCACTGAGTCTGTATCTAGTCAGTGTTTTCCTCAGTTTTCTATTAGTCACAGTGGTCAGATATTCTCTCTCTCTCTGTATCTCCACCCTCTGTCTCTCCTCTCTGTCTCTCTGTGTGAGGTCATACAATAGATGCTGTCCCTTTCTCTCTGTGAGATCATAGACCAGGGATCATCAACTAGCCGGCCAATTTTTTCTTGAGTGGATAGTCGGGGTGCCGAATAAAAACATAATAATATATATTTAGGGCCTCCCGAGTGGTGCAGCAGTCTGAGGCACCCAAGAACACTAAGGTAACCTGCCTAAATGACTACCGACCCATAGCACTCACGTCTGTAGCCACTCACATCTGTAGCCATGAAGTGCTTTCAAAATGCTGGTCATGGCTCATCAACACCATTATCCCAGAAACCCTAGACCCACTGCAATTTGCATACCGCCCAAAAAGATCCACAGATGATACAATTTCTATTGCACTCCACACTGCCCTTTCACACCTGGACCAAAGGAACACCTATGTGAGAGTGCTATTCATTGACTACAGCTTAGCGTTCAACACCATAGTGCCCTCAAAGCTCATCACTAAGCTAAGGACCCTGGGAGTAAACACCTCCCTCTGCAACTGGATCCTGTACTTCCTGTTGGGCCGCCCCCCTCCTGCACGGTCAGGCACGACTCCAACACCATCAAGTTTGCCAATGACACAACCGTGGGAGGCCTGATCAACGACAAGACAGCCTATAGGGAGGAGGTCAGAGACCTGACTGTGTGGTGCAAGGACAACAACCTCTCCCTCAACGTGATCAAGACAAAGATGATTGTGGACTACAGGAAATGGAGGACAAAGCACGCCCCCGTTCTCATCGGCCCTGTAGTGGAGCAGGTTGAGAGCTTCAAGTTCCTTGGCGTCCACATCACCAACAAACTAACATGGTCCAAGCACACCAAGACAGTTGTGAAGAGGGCACGACAAAACCTATTCTCCTTCAGGAGACTGAAAAGATTTGGAATGGGTCCTCAGATCCTCAAAAGGTTCTACAACTGCACCATCGAGAGCATCCTGACTGTTTGCATCACTGCCTGGTATGGCAACTGCTCTGCCTCCGACCGCAAGGCACTACAGTGGGTAGTGCGTACGGCCCAGTACATCACTGGGGCCAAGCCTCCTGCCATCCAGGACCTCTATACCAGGCGGTGTCAGAGGAAGGCCCTAAAAAATGTCAGACTCCATCTACCCTAGTCATAGACTGTTCTCTCTGCTACCGCATAGCAAACGGTACCAGAGCACCAAGTCTAGGTCCAAGATGCTTCTAAACAGCTTCTACCCCCAAGCCATGAGACTCCTGAACATGCAATCAAATGGTTTCCCAGACTATTTGCATATATATATTTTTAGACTGCAAATTGACCACAAGAAGCTCAAACATATATATTTTTTGATTAAAACATAATTTCAAACCTTGATTACATTTGGGGACATTGCCCTATGTAGGGTGCCGTCTTTCGGATGGGACGTTAAAACGGGTGTCCCGACTCTCTGTGCTTTTTCAAAATCCCATGGCACTTATTGTAAGAGTAGGCGTGTTCACCCCGGTTTCATGGCTAAATTCCCAACCTGGCCACATTCCATCATAGCCACCTAATCATCCCCCTCATTCCCAATTGGCGCATATCACTCCTCACCTCTCCTCCTGATAGCTGATGTGTGGTGATCGTTCTGGCACAAAATGGTCGCCGTGCAGCACTGATTTGTTTGCTAAAAATTGATGGTGAATGAAGTGAGTTTCCCTCTGCTATTTAAAGCGCTTTGATTACCTCCAGTTGGTAGAAAAGCGTTATATAAATCCAATCAATTGTTATTATTTGTATACGATCATATGTCTCTTTATTATGCTTGGGAATACTTTGGACCATATTTCCAAAATTGAGATCACTTGGAGCTGATTTCCTGACGTTTTTATAGTCTTATGTCCAACAGAGAAAATTCTATAAAACAACAATGATAATAATTTGCTCCGAAAACTTGGGGGGCCAAATAAAACCACCTGCGTGCCACAGACAGATAGAAAGGGACTTTGAGGTTATAAACGGTTCCTCTTTCTGTGGTCATATACACAGTCCTTTCTGTTGCCGCGATGCCATGGTGTAAGCACTGTAGAATGCTATGAACGCTCTAAATGAGAGTTAGTCCTAGGAGAGGTCACCACAAAAACCCTCACGTGTCAACGTTCACCCGGTTGTAGGTCTCCAGTCAGTTGCGCCAGGCGGGGACTTAGTGGAGCCGTAGCTTTTCGAGCTTGTCTTTTCTCACCACCTCAGCGCGAGGCCCGGGCGGTCGTATGTGGACCGCGTCGAGAGCATGTTGAGCTGCAGGGAGGAAGTCGTGGTGAGGATGTAAAAAAATAGAACTCTGGGTTGGACCGGCCCCCTCTGCTCTGCGCTTCACACCTAGACAGGCTATTTATATCTCGTCGCCTAACTCTGAGGCCCTCTGATACGTCTAGTAACGAAGTAGAGGGCTCCTCAAAGGGCGGAAACGGACGTTGGCGGTGGCGGTGGTCGTGTGTGTCGTTGTGATATAGTTGACTCAGCCTGATTGCTTGCTAGTGTGTGTAGTGTTGAAGTATCAAGTGTGATAGATGAAGCAATACTCTGAAAGATATCTGTCCCACTCTGATCCGTCTCAGGGATACCACTTTAATAAATGTTTGGGAGTTGACTCTAGAATACTACAGTACTTACTATAGAATTCTATAGTACACTGTAGTATACTGCAGAGTACTATACTACATACTGTAGTATCCCTTGATCGTGTAGTGCTTACTATAGTGTTCTACAGTGTAATACTCAATTCTATACCACACACTGTAGTTTCCCTTGATCATGTGTAGTACTTGCTATAGAATGTTTCAGTATATTGTAGAATACTATAGTAAATATAAGAGTAGTATCCGTTAAAAAAAACACTGTAGTAAATACTACAGTAATGTCTGCAAAAAGACTACAGTCTGCAAAAACACCACACTTTTTTAAAACTGTAGTAAATACTACAGTATTTAATTTGCATATACCCTGCCCATTCCCCTCGCTCATATCCCAATTTGTGCCACCCGTAAGTGAGAAACCTACATGCCAAGTATAGACAATATACCGTGTTCCCTACAGGTTATAGAAAAGACAAGAAGCTCTTTTAGCATTTCTCCAGTAGGTTTCCTCAAGGAGAAAGTCCCCCACTTCTATGTCAAAGATAATTAAACAGAAACACTATACTAAATACTACAGTCTGCAATAACACTACAGTGAATACTATAGTCTTTTTAAAAATTTTATATGGGAATGAGCATAGTTGTGACATGGTTCTGACATGCCTCATTTCCCAACAGAATGTCGTTTTCCAACAACATTTAATCCTATCATGTTCTACCGACGTGGTCTCGATATGTCTGGTCGATCCAAGACAGGAGCGAAAGGAAAACAATATAGGGCTCGATTCCATCCCTAGCGTGTTGTAGCTCGATTTAAAAGCTGCGTTCCCGCTTTAGCCGAGACTGTATTTACGGTAAAAGCTGCACATGTTGGCTCTATCGAAAATTTGCCTCACCTTTTTATTTTTTATTTTTTTCCAATCGCGCGATAACACAGATTGAATCAAGCCCTTAGCCTCAAGAGACAAAAGAAAGAGAGAGAGGGAAAAGAATGGAGAGAAAAGTTGATGTCAAGAGAAGCCACATTCTGAGACTGTGCAGCAGGACAAAGACCTCTCTGCCAGAGGCTACTGAATACAGCCTGGATCACATCAGATGACCAGGAGGTCAGGTGATAACACTGTTCAAAGAAACAAGGAAGCAGTAAACAAACAAACAGATGGGAGTGCAGTGCTGTGGAGCGTGACATCATTGTGTTTGAATGGAAAATATTGTGTATGAATAGAATATATTGTTCTCTGAGCTTCCATTTCACTCTCAAAGAGACTTCTCCATGACACCCAGCCTATTCATTTGTGTGTGTGTGTGTGTGTGTGTGTGTGTGTGTGTGTGTACCCTTGACTTCACTATGTTTGTTTTGAGTGCTGATGTTTTGATATTTTTTGATGTGTGTGTATTTTCATTACTGGTGTTTGGACAAGATAAAGATTCTTGTGGTTATTGACGGTGGCGACATGGTGGACACCCGGCGAAAGGGATAACGTGCAGTCTGTAGGACATTTTTTGGACGAGGCCTGGCTACTATACGGACTACTATAGGGTCATCTTTCTACCCTTCTACTCTCTGTGCGACTCAAAATAGAGTCCAGTCAGTAAGAATAGAATGAATACAGCCTTGTCCCAGATCCTGAACAATCGAGTGAGCTAAAATAAATCAATCTCTGCTTTTCTGTTGAGTCCCACGACTAATATCTACCACAAATTAGTCCTGTTGGAAGTTTTTCTTGGTAAGCCCTTCTCTTGTTCCAGATCTGTTTTCTTTTGCTTGTTCCTACTCCATTGTCAAGCCGAACATGTTTGGCATGACAAATCCTTATGGAGTTGGCAAGAGAGCCGAAACAGACTAGTACCCAGGCTAGAAGGAAGAGGTCATACCCAGAAATCCTGGAGACTTTGATCGTCTAACATTAAACCCAGCAGCAGAGCCCCTCCAGCCAGTAGCCAGTCCAGCCAGAACTCCCTCCCCTCAGTCACAGCCAACAGCCACATGACTTCATCTGCTAATAGAGGGAATGAACCCGCCTCACCGGTGGACACATTTCTCCCCATGTTTGTCTGGCTTCTGAATGACGGGGGCAGGAAGAAGTCGGAGCCAGCGGAGGAGGTGGAGCGTAGTCACTATATGGCCATGCTAGAAAGGATAAACGTGGCAAATTGGCAATAGTATCATTGCTTATTAGTGATGGGAAATATCCTTGTTCACGGTACTGCGGGAGAGCGGGGAATGCAGAACGTTTACCTTCTGTCTGACCATGTTGTTGTTAGACATCAGGTGTCCTATGGAAAGGAGAAGGGCCACAGTCTGGTTTCTACACCAGAAGTGAATGGTTATCTGTAGGAGGTGGGATTATGGTGGGGTCAGTTAAGGTTGGATATGAGCCGTGGTTGCGGTCACTGATAAAGGTAGAGAGCTGTGGGTCAGTGAGGAATGGGGGGGCCGAGGTCAGGTCACATGAAGGGACACGGAACAGTTTATTACCCACGTCACTTAATTTCCTGCCTAGCAACAAAGATGTTTTGTTCGGAGAAGAGGAGGCGACTTCGCCTAAAGTGGGGTCTATATACTTGTGCTGTTGGGAACACGTCTGTGTCTGACCCAGTGGGCGAATAAACTTGGTTTGAGATTTCTTTTTTTATAGTTAGCTTTTCCTCTGTTTTAGAACCTAACAGTTAGCTAGGATGGCCATGATAGACAGGATAAACGGAGCAAATTGGCAATAGCATCATTGCTTATTAGCGACAACCTGAGGTATTTCATCTAGATTTACTGGGGTTGGAAGGAGTGGTTGGAAAGGCCCCTGCCGTCCTGACGGGACGGATGCATGTCAGGTGTTTTACCTTGGGCTGGGCAACTCTGCCTCTGAGCACTCTGGGTAGTAGCTCATTCTAAAGCAGGAATAGCAGGAGAGCAGAGGATGACAGTGATAGAAAGAGGAGGCAGAGTTGAGCGAGCGGAGGAGTCAGGTAAGAGGGGAGTCGAGAGAGAGTAGGGCGGGAGAAAAGTAGGAAGGGGGAGGGAAAAACAAAGGAGGAATATGGCAGGATCGAGAGAGGGAGAGGAGGGCCTCCGTAATTTACCAGTCAGTCATAATGAAGGCATTGGCCTGAGGAGGAGCAGGCGGGAAACCTAATCCTTGGCAACACAAAGACGCTTGCTAGAGACACAGCCCTGTCTCCAGGCAAGCTAACTAACTCTATCTGCCAGTAGGTATGATTGCACCCGAATCCCATTGTCTGAATACATACTGTACAAACAACGCTTGTGCAAATAAATACGCACATAGCCTCCATGCATTTAGATACAGACTACTGCTTAGAAGCTCAGTACACTATGCTGCCCATACACTATGCTAAGCCAGATACTGGGAAAGAGAGGATGTGCTGTTACTCCCACCACAAGTCACTCCACTAAAAAGTAGAAGACTTAAGGCCAGTGAAAAGGGATGTTTGCTTACGTCATCTAGCCTACGTGTCAGATAATGCTACGTCGTTGCCTCGGCTTGCCTCCAACCAAATTGGCCAAAGCAGAAAGACACTGGCAGCTAGGCTAATACTATTGTTATCATCCACATCAAGGCTAGGAGGACGCCGGCGGAGCTACAGTGTGCGGAGGAGGCGTTGTTGAGAACATTGGAAGCTGCTGAAGGCCTATGTTTGCCTCGGTCAGTAGAACCACAGTAATTGCCCATGCATGCCTTGCGGCGTTTAGTGTGGATCGGCTGGGGTCTGTCTTTCCGTCGGAGGGGAAGGGTGGGAAGGCGATGGCTGTGGAGTCATTTGGCTGGTATGAATCTTTCTTTAGCTCTGGTTAACAGCAGCAGCATGGCAGGGTGTGGTGTACTGGGATAGTGGGACAGTGTGTTGTGATTAGGGCCACTACTGTGGTTTGGTTCGGGGGGAGATGGATATTATGACCTGGAGTAGGTCTGTGGTGACAGAGTTCTGGTCTGGCCCTGTAGCAGGTCTGGATGTGGTGTTGACTAACAGAGTTGGAAGGTTAGTGTGGGAGCAGTTAGGTTCCTGGGTATGGCGACAGAGTTCTGGTCTGGCCCTGTAGCAGGTCTGGGTGTGGTGTTGACTAACGGAGTTGGAAGGTTAGTGTGTGAGCAGTAAGGTTCTGGGTATTGGGACAGGCCAGGTCTGGAGTGTGTCTCACTGTCTGTGTTGTTGACTCCTGTTCAGTAGCAGACCCGGCTGGGTGGGGTGGGCTAACAGTGTTGTGGTGTTTGGCAGGGAGACAAGCCTAGCTCTTGGCCTCCCTCAAATGTGCTGTTATGGATTCCCCACTGGGTGAAAGAAAGAGGGTGTGTTTGGTGAACAGCAGAGACGGAAATTGTGGGAGTGTGTGCAGTGTGTACAGGAGGCCGTGTGTAATGTCAGTGTGTATAGGAGGTTGTGTTTGGTGTCTTAGTAAAGGAGAAGAAGAGTTGAAGTGTGTGTGTGTGGTGTGTGTGTGTGTGTTGTGTGTGTGTGGTGTGTGTGTGTGTGTGTGTGTTGTGTGTGTGTGTGTGTGTGTGTGTGTGTGTGTGTGTGGTGTGTGTGTGTGGTGTGTGGTGTGTGGTGGTGTGTGTGTGTGTGTGTGTGTGTGTGTGTGTGTGTGTGTGTGTGTGTGTGTGTGGTGGTGTGGTTTGAGGGGAGCGCAGGGTCCCTCTTCCTGTTTTTGTTTTTACAGCTTTTTGTTGTTACATGTACATTCTACACACATTTTAATACACGTCACAAGTCTTTACATTATTTTTGTAAAAAAAATAAACTCTGTCCATCCTTTCTGTACCACTCAGCTATCCCAGTTCATCCCTATCTCCGTAAACCACCTCAGCTACTCTAGTCCATCCACTATTTCCGTAACACCCCTCAGCTACTCTCAGTCCATCCACTATCTCCGTAAACCACCTCAGCTACTCTCGTCATCCACCTATTCCGTAAACCACCATAGCTACTCTCAGTCCTCCACTTATTCGTAACCCACCCTCAGCTACTCTCGTCCATCCACTTTCCGTAAACCACTCAGTATCTCAGTCACCCACTATTCGTAAAACTCAGCTACTCTCAGTCTCCACCTATCTCCGTAAACCCCTCAGCTACTCTCAGTGCATCCACCTATCTCCGTACACACTCAGCTACTCTCAGTCCATCCATCTATCTCCGTAACACCACCCCTCAGCTATCTCAGTCATCACTATCTCCGTAAACCCACCCTCAGCTACTTGTCCTCACTATCTCGTAACCCCATAGTATTCAGTCCATCCATTATCTCCGTAAACACCTCAGCTACTCTGTCCATCCCACCTATCTCCGTAAACCCACCCCTCAGCTCTCTCAGTCCATCCCATCTATCTCCGTAACCCATCCAGTTACTCTCAGTCCATCCCACTTATCTCCGTAAACCCACCCCTCAGATCTTCAGTTCCATTATCTCCGTAAACCCAATCTCACTCTCAGTCCATCCCACTCTATCTCCGTAAACCACCCCTCAGCTATCTCAGTCCATCCCACCATCTCCGTAAACCCTCAGCTACTCTGTCTCCTCACTATCTCTATAAACCCACCCCTCAGCTACTCATTCAGTCCATCCCATATCTCTGCCGTACCACGCACTCAGCTACTCTCGTCCATCCACTCTATCTCTGTAAACCACCCTACTACTCTCAGTCTCCTCACTTATCTCTGTAAACTAGCCCACCTCACTGCCTCAGTCATCCACTTATCTCTCGTAAACACCCTCAGCTACTCTCATCCATCCACTATCTCCGTACGCACTCCCTTTCTCAGCTACATCTAGTTCTGCATCCTCACTACTGAGTCCTCCGTTTATGTAAACCAACCCCGCTTCCAGCTCCACTCCTTCTCGTCCATCCCCTGGTACTTCGTGTAATCCCACTCACCTTTAATCCATACCATGCTCAACCCACCTCACTATAGTCCACCCACTATCTCCGTAAACCACCCTAGCTACTCTCAGTCATCCCACCTATCTCTGTAACCGCCCTCAGCTACTCTCAGTCATCCAGAATCTATCTCCGTAAACACCCTCAGTACTCTCGTCCATCCCTATCTCTGTAACCACCCTCAGCTACTCTAGTCCATCAATATCTCGTAAACCCACCCTCAGCTATCAGTCCATCCCATCTATCTCCGTAAACCCACCCTCAGCTACTCTCAGTCCATCCCATCTATCTCCGTAAACCCACCCCTCAGCTACTCTAGTCCATCACACCTATCTCCGTAAACCCACCTCAGCTACTCTCAGTCCATCACACTATCTCCGTAAACCCACCTCAGCTACTTCAGTCCATCCATCTATCTCCGTACCCACCCCTCAGCTACTCTCAGTCCATCCCATCTATCTCCGTAAACCCACCCCTCAGCTACTCTAGTCCATCCATCTATCTCCGTAAACCCACCCCTCAGCTATCTCTAGTCCATCACACTATCTCCGTAAACCCACCCCTCAGCTACTCTCAGTCCATCACACCTATCTCCGTAAACCCCCTCAGCTACTCTCAGTACCATCCCACTCTATCTCCGTAAACCCACCCCTCAGCTACTCTCAGTCATCCCACATATCTCCGTAAACCACCCCTTAGCTACTCTCAGTCCATCCCACATCTCCGTAAACCCACCCCTCAGCTACTCTCAGTCCATTCCACTATCTCCGTAAACCCACCCCTCAGCTACTCTCAGTCCATCCCATCTATCTCCGTAAACCGCCCTCTTATGATTTCCATGTACCATATATTTTTCAATTGTGCTGTGATGTTTCACATAAATTCTGAACCTGTCTAATCGCATAGAATCTAAAGATTGTAAGTTAGAGATAAATATATTTTACTAAAAGTATTATTGTAATATATGATAATACTTTTACTAAAAATATTTAACTTAACTTTAACTTATAAAATATTATTGTTTATTGATTTACTATGGCTTTCCAAATCTCCCAACGGTGCTATTTGTAGTGTTAATTTAAGATAGGTTCAGGAATGGCTGAAACATAATATCTGTCACCAGAACAAGCTACTGTATATAGGGGAAATACCAAAATAATTGATCTAATGATTCTGTCTCTACATAGAAAAATCTGCAGAGATGAGATGGTTGTATGCCCCATATACATAACATTCTGTTTGTGGCAAGAGTTTTGTATAATCATTTCAATTGAAAAACTCTTTTGCAAATCAGATCATAAATCATGTGCCATGGAATCGGCACATCGAGAATCTATTTCTCAACTCTTTTGCTACCTACAGTACCAGTCAAAAGTTGGGACACACCTACTCTTTCAAGGGTTTTTCTTTATTTTTACTATTTTCTACATTGTAGAATAATAGTGAAGACATCAAAACTATGTCAGGGCTATCTGACCATGAAGGAGAGTGATGGAGTCCTGCATCAGATGACCTGGCCTTCACTATCACCCGACCTCAACACAATTGAGATGGTTTGGGATGAGTTGGACCACAGAGTGAAGGAAAAGCAGCCCAGTGCTCAGCATATGTGGGAACTCCTTGAAGACCGTTGGAAAAGCATTCCAGGTGAAGCTGGTTGAGAGAATGCCAAGTGTGCACATTTTTCTCAAATGTTGGTCTTTAATAGAGGGCAGACAAACAAGTTCCCTCCCTTCTTCCACTTCCCTCTTCCTGTTAGTGTAGGGTCTGGCCAGATGGGCTGTAAGGTGGAATCATGGGAGCAACCAGGGGTAAAGACAGATGTTGAATCCCAAACCAGTCTCTTTCCCTCGCCTCTCGGCCCTCCATTTGCCTGTTTACGTGCACCTCTGCCATATGCACAAGTGTTCCAAAACTAGGGAGTGAAATTGAGGGTGTAGTCAAGTCACCAGTGCGTCCAGAAGTTGACGGGTTTATTTCATATTCCCCTCGCCAGTCTGAAAGTCAACCGTATGGGTGAGTTGGTAGGAGCGAGAGCGAGGCTATGTCGTAGGGCCTGCTTCCTCTTGACCAGCCCCAGTGTTCTGATGTTAGCTATTTCATGTTACATTATGTAAGTTCCAGCATATTGGCCTTACTCTCCTCTCTTCTAGTAAAAGAGTATCCCTATCCCATAACCCCGTCATCTCTTTGACACGCCTAGTATACAAATTGAACATACCGGTGCCACGCCCCGTATGGGAGAGGTCACCACCTGGCTGTTATAGATGACCCAGATTGACCCTTGCTAACATTACCAGCATTCTGCATTGGATGCCACCATCAAGCCATTCTATTTCATAACCTGTATCTGCCGACTGTTTTATACAGGATCCTGGGTATTCTTGTGCTGCTGGGGGAAGAGATCATGTCCCAGCTGTGTTGACCCGTGCCCTGGAACATGTATAGTGCTGCTGACCTGAACCAGACTATGTTAACTATTCAGGTGCCCGAGGCTGTCCATACAACCACCTAGCATCGCTTAGGTGGCTTTGACTGACGCTTTCATAACTGCCGGGGCACTTTCGTGTGTGTGTGTGTGTGTGTGTGTGTGTGTGTGTGTGTGTGTGTGTGGTGTGTGTGTGTGTGTGTGTGTGTGTGTGTGTGTGTGTGTGTGTGTGTGTGTCAGGGGTATAGTGTTACCCCTGTGTCTTTTTCGATGAGGTCTGTCTGTATGTAACAGAGCACCCTTGCCCATCGCTGGTCACTGGCCATGTGCGTAACTCTCAGATTTGGTGTGTTAATCCAGGAGGACAAATGGGCACAGTGTGTTCCTTTTTAGGGTGGGATTGGCAAGGTGTGTGTGTTGTGCCAGACAGTGTTGAGTTGTTCCCATCAGCAGGCTTGGCTGTGCTGTTGTTATGCCTGATTGGGTATGAGATGGCGTTGTCTATTATCTATCCTGTCGCCTACTCACTTTACCACTACCTACAGTATATGTACATAGCTACCTCAATGACCTCGTACCCCTGCGCATCGACTCGGTTCTGGTACTCTCTGTATATAGCGTGTTGTTTTGACTCGTTATTGTTATTCATTATTCACTGTGTACTTTTTCCTCGTGTCCCTATTTCTATATATTCTAAACTCTGCATTGTTGGGGAAAGTACGAATTTTGCTGTCTACACCTGTTGTTTACGAAGCATGTGACAAATAAAATGTGATTTGATTGTTGCTTCTCAGTTCCGTTGCTCGGGGAAGTTTCATTATAACAGTGATGCCCAGTCAGCTGTGAATTTGAATTGACATCTGCCGACTCTGATACTTTCATTTTGCACCATTTATAATGTATCTTTTTCAAACTCTCTATCAATACATTTAACTGCTCGATAGCTGAATTATTATTTTGCATTATATACAGTGGGGTCTGAAATGATTGACATGGCCCCAAGACGTGCTTACCTCTCACCATTCCCAATAACATGGGAGGTTAGCATGTCTTACAGGTATGATCTTTGACCCTCTGAAACGTTCTCACTCATTTGTCACGGTTCGTTCAGGATTGTCCGCAATTTACGGTAGCATCCACGGGACCGTAGAAGTGTTTAGAAACATATTCTATTCTCATTTACAATAAAAGGGACTCCAAAATGACCCGATTTCATTTATGTTGGGCACAAAATCATCTGAGAACACAACCAAAATAAACTGCAAATGCATCCAGGAAGTTCGTAGAGTCACATTGTGTGCTAGGAACCTGAGACCTAATACTAAACTTTTGACTATATTTTATAAGAATCTTTAGGGGCGTCAGTCATTTTTACCCCTACCTTTTTGAGAAAAAAAGTATTACTTGTTAAACAAAATCTCTAAGCAATTGAAATAGTATAAAATAATATACTTTCCCCATTTTGTCGAGCATACAATACAGTATTTTAATAATTTATTTAACATAGTCATTATTGCTCATCTTTATCAAGGGTGTCAATAATTTGGGAGCCCACTAGGTGTGTGTGTGTATGTTTGCCATGTGACCCCCATGGTTTTCTCAGAATAGTTTGTGTGTGTGTGTGTGTGTGTGTGTGTGAGAGAGAGAGAGCCACACGCACAACAGGAAACGGTTAATTACCCCCCCTTCCCCCGAACTCACCACCCAGTTGCCAGGTGCATGCCTGCATGCATAGGCCTATCAATGTGTATGTGTGTGCGTGCCACCACTTCTCCTTGTGGTATCCTTCCGTAACGCTTCACTAAGTGAGCAGAGTTGTCCACTGGGGGCACACCTGCAGCCTGTCACTATGCAAAACCTTGCCTCTGTTTTGTCAGCATTTATTTCAAATCTCACCAACTTTGTTGTGACACCATTATAGCATTTCCGTAGGCTACACGTCATATGTCTCTTCTCCCTCTCACATGCATTATGACGGTACAGCACTGTATCCGAGATTACATTGATTTTAGAGATGAAATTATAAAAAATGTTTGAATGAGGTATTAACCTATTTTCTCTCTCGCTCTGTCCCTCTCTCTCTGTCTCTCTCTCTCTGTCTCTCTGTCTCTGTTGTAGTTCCCAGAGTGTGGCTTCTATGGCATCTATGACAAGATCCTGCTATTTAAACATGACACAGGCACCAACAACATCCTGCAGCTGGTCAAGGCTACCCAGGACATCCAGGAGGGAGACCTGGTGGAGGTGGTGCTCTCTGGTGGGTAGCAGTCGCTCGTCCACTTCTGCTCTCTTTTCATCCGCCCGTCCTCCTCTTCCTGGTCCCCTCCTCTTTTTCTCTCTGATCTTCTCATCCTCTTATACCTCCTAACCGTCTCTGTTCCTTTCCCTCGCGTCCTTATTTTAATGAACACGGAGTAGAGACGGAGGAAACGTGCATAACACCATGACCTCAACACCATATGTATTTGGACGGTGAAGCTACCATTTTTAAATGTGGCTCTATATTCCAGATTTTTTGATTTGGCCCAAGCATGATCCGAAACACAACCAAAACAAACAGCAAATCCGTCCAATAAATGTATAGGGTCACAAGCTTCGTGTAGTCATTGTGTGCAGGGATTATTGGACCAAAATACAAAACTTTTTTACTTTTGAAATGTTTGACTACACTATAAGTGAGTTTGACCAAATACTGATGACTTAAGCAAATTGAAGACTAGATACAACAGCACTCTCATTTCTAACCAGAAAAACAAACTTGTATGAAAATACACTAAAGTAAAAAAAAAAAAAAAAAAAATGACATTCTGTACTACTGCCTCATATGTAACATTTGATGTCAGCTCCAAAATGCCGGAGCATAGAGCATATTCACAAACATATCATTGCTAAAGTGATTGACAGGTTGATACCCAGACTGACTGTTGTGTTCCTCTGTGTGTTGTCTGTCTGCAGCTGCTGCCACCTTTGAGGACTTCCAGATTCGACCTCATGCCCTGAATGTCCACTCATACCGTTCCCCGGCCTTCTGTGACCACTGTGGAGAGATGCTGTTTGGACTGGTCAGACAGGGCCTCAAATGTGACGGTATGAGAGAGAGAAAGAGAGATGGGGGGGGGGTGTGCTGTTCTGCCTGCCCGATAAACATTTGGTCTAAAGAAGAGCATGGGTTTGTGGTGATTTACATTGACATTTTAGTCATTTAGCGACTTACAGTTAGTGCGTTCGTCTTATGATAGCTAGGTGGGACAACCACATATCTCAGTGATGGTAAGTACATTTTCCTCAAAAAAGTAGCCATCAGCAAAGTCATTTCCCCTCAACTTCCTACCTCCTCTCTCTCCCTGTCTCTCTCGCTGCCAGCTCTTAGCAAACTGTTGTAGAAAATGGTGTTTGTCCAAATACAATGCTATTTCTCTGTAAACAAATGAACAACGGACTTTCAGCATGCTTATAGAGAAGGGCACTCAACATGTACTGCACTGACACAAATTACTGATTGGTTTTTAATAAATTGATAATAAGAAGATTGTGGGAGCTGTACTGTTAGAGTTCAGTGCAGCCTTCGATATTATTGACCATAACCTGTTGTTCAAAATATGTATGAGTTATGGCTTTTCAACCTCTTCCATATTGTGGATTCAGAGCCATCTATCTACTAGAACTCAAAGGGTTTTCTTTAATGGAAGCTTCTCTAACGTCAAACATGTGAAGTGGGGTGTACCGCAAGGCAGCTCTCTAGGCCCTCTACTCTTTTCTATTTTTTACCAATGACCTGCCACTGACATTAAACAAAGCATGTGTTTCCATGTATGCTGATGATTCAACCATATACGCATCAGCAACCACAGCTAATGAAGATACTGAAACCCTTAACAATGAGTTCCAGTCTGTTTTGGAATGGGTGGCCAGTAATAAACTAGTCCTGAACATTTCTAAATCTAAGAGCATTGTATTTGGTACAAATAATTCCCTACGATCTAGACCTCAGCAGAATCTGGTAATGAATGGTGTGGCTGTTGAACAAGTTGAGGAGACTAAATTACTTGGCGTTACCTTAGATTGTAAACTGTCATGGTCAAACCATATAGATTCAGTATTGTAAAGATGGGGAGAGGTATATCCACAATAAAGAGATGCTTTGATTCTTTTTGACACCACACTCCAAAAAGCAAGTTCTGCAGGCTCTAGTTTTGTCTTATCTTGATTATTGTCCAGTCATGTGGTCGAGTGCTGCAAGGAAAGACCTAGTTAAGCTGCAGCTGGCCCAGAACAGAGCGACACATACTTGCTCTTCATTGTAATCAGAGGGCTAATATAAATACTATGCATGCCAGTCTCTCTTGGCTAAGAGTTGAGGAGAGACTGACTGCATCACTTCTTCTTTTTATAAGAAACATTCGTAAGCATTCATAAACATTCATCATTTCTAAGAAACACACACACTTACCCCACCAGACATGCCACCAGGGGTCTTTTCACAGTCCTCAAATCCAGAACAAATCCAAGAAAGCGTACAGTATTATATAGAGCCGTTATTCCATGAAACTCCCTTCCATCTCATATTGCTCAAATAAACAGCAAACCTGGTTTAAAAAAACAGATAAAGCAACACCTCACGGCACAACGCCTCTCCACTATTTCTCCTAGATAGTTTGTGTGTATGTATTGATTTATATGATCCTAATAAAATACGAAATACCAAAATTCTCTCCTCCGCTTTCTCTCTGTCCCCCCCTGCAGGCTGTGGATTGAACTACCACAAGCGCTGTGCCTTCAGCATCCCCAACAACTGCAGCGGCGCGCGCAAGCGGCGCCTGTCCACCACGTCTCTGAACAGTAGCCAGTCGCTGCGTCTGTCCACCAGCGAGTCCCTGAGCAGCGTGGGCTCCAGCTCAGTCAGCACCTGCATGGAGGATGCCAGCCT
Source organism: Salvelinus sp. IW2-2015 (assembly GCF_002910315.2). Taxonomy (NCBI): domain Eukaryota; kingdom Metazoa; phylum Chordata; class Actinopteri; order Salmoniformes; family Salmonidae; genus Salvelinus; species Salvelinus sp. IW2-2015. The sequence continues at coordinate 139,917 of NW_019943233.1, read as the reverse complement.
GATCCGCCCTCACACCGCCCAGACGCTCYCGAACTCCACCTGTACCGCGTCAGCATCCCTGGGCCTGTCCACCAGCCCCTCCATCACTAGACCCATGGCCCGCGCTAACACTCAGATGGTACTTCATCCACTCAACTCCACTTAGTCATTGTTAGGACACTGCTCTGTGCAGAGTTGAGGTCACTTCCATTTCAATTCAATCAATTCGGGAAGTAAATTGACTCGTTGCTTTTCGGGAGAATTGGAGTGGGGTCAGTGTACTTCCCCTTGAATCGACTGAGTTGAAATGGCATTGAGCTCTAACCTTGGCTCTGTGTGATTAGTTCTGGAACGCCAACACTGATTTACATACGTGGAAATGGATAGAGCGTTATCATTTGAGTTTCTCCGTCTCCTCCCGTCCCCAGCCGCGAACCCCCAGCGAGGCGCGGCGGTTCTACACGGGCCGKCCGGTGCACCTGGACAAGATCCTGATGAGCAAAGTGAAGGTGCCACACACGTTCGCCGTGCACTCCTACACGCGCCCCACCGTGTGCCAGTACTGCAAGAGGCTGCTCCGGGGCCTCTTCAGACAAGGGCTGCAATGCAAAGGTTAGTGTGGGGTCAAATGTTAGTGTGGGGTCAAAGGTTAGTGTGAGGGCCCCAAGGGTTTATCACGAGGGGGATAACTTATTTGGAGTGCATATTGGAAGGAGATAAACTGTCTAACAATGCCGTTGATTGTTCGTGTTGTGTCGTAGACTGCAAGTTCAACTGCCACAAGCGCTGTGCGTACAAGGTTCCCAACGACTGTCTGGGGGAGACCATAGGAGGTAAAGCTGACAGAACACGTCTTTGTTGTGTCATGTTGTGTCATGTTGTGTCATGTTGCTAGAAGTGTGACCATGATTTTTTTGAGCCACACTTTAGTGGCGCAGCGGTCTAAGGCACTGCATCTCAGTGCAAGAGGCGTCACTACAGTCCCTGGTTCGAATCCAGGCTGTATCACTTCCGGCTGTGATTGGGAGTCCCACAATTGTTTTTACATTGTCTACAGCAGGGATGGGTAACTTTGATGGGGGACACAAAAACAAAATTCGTCATGAGGGGCTGCAGTGGCTTGTGGGTCTGCGTACCCACATCCATACCTGCCAATATTATATGCAATATTAGTACATATATATATATGAGTCCTAATATTATATAGTACTTGTCACATTTTTTTTTCTCAGACAACAGAAGTTGTAAGTACTGCCCTACTCACACACTGGTATAATGGGCTTTGTAATGGAAAGGGGTGTTATGCTATTTTCTCTGTCTATTCTCTAGATCTATTTGTAGTCATGTGTGGCTGGCTCTGTCCTCCTCTCTCCTCCAGACATGTTGAGTCCCAGTGTGGACCACGAGGTGCCCATGGACTACAGTAGTGAGTATGCCGACTCGGACAAGTCTTCTCTGATGGACGATTCAGACGAGACCTGCAGCATCCCTGGGTCTTTCTCCCCTGAGAGCAGCCAGGATGGGGTCAGCGGGGACCAGAGGTAGACACATACGCGTTCGCACACGCACAATAACACACGCATCACACCCACCTACCACCTAACCCTGTCCCTCTGTTCCTCAGCGCTAACATCCCGTTGATGAGGGTGGTTCAGTCCATGAGGCAGACCACCCGTCGCTCCAGCACGTCCATCAAAGAGGGCTGGATGGTGCACTACAGCAACAAGGACACACTGGTAATACTACTGACTGGCAATGTGAAACGTTTTCTCTACCACACCAGATTCCATCTTTTTTTCGACTTCTTTTCAAAAAACGTATTCTACTCTTATTTCAAAGGTACCTAATTAACATTTTCTAAGGCATTTATAAATTGTGTGTTGGCCGTTTTGTTAATCATTGCTCCCCCGTGTGTAAATGTCAGCTAGTTATTCACACACTTCTATTTCCTTACGCGTCACTTTTTTTGGCGTGCTTATTCTCTTACCAGGTACTGCTGCAATGTCTACCAAATAGCTAGCCGATTTAAACTCAACTCTGCGACTTACGCTGGAATTGAGCGGCGACTAGTGTCATTTTATGTGACGTGGGAGCTCCAGTCCGCTCACACTAGTCGCCGCTCAACTCCACCGTAAATCGTTGAGTTGAGTCGGCTAACCAATGGCATGCCCATCTTATTGTGAGAAATTACACTGGTCACCCCAATTATTATTATTTTTTTAACATATTTATAAAGTATAAATAGCACTCGCTTTAGATTAGGGACTGTAAAAAGACTGAATTAATAATTAGTACGTGGGTCGTAGATGCCGGGGTACAAGTACACACAGTATATAAAGGCCTTAGAAATGGTTGATCAGGTGTCCTTTTTAAAGTAGTTACCTCTCTTACGTTCTGCTTCTTTTCTAAAACTTTCCCGAGACGTTTCCTTCTCCGTGTTTGCTCTCCGTGACGTTGACCCACTCTGCTTATCGTTCCCTCTGCCTCTCCTGTCCTCCATCTCTTCTTCGCAGTGTTTTCTGTGGGAGTTTATCTACAACTTTTACCTCCGTCGCCGTTAATGCTCTTCCTTTTCATCTGTGTGAAAGTGTGTTTGTGTATCTCCCGGCTGAGTGTGATAGATGGTGTATACCTGCTCCCTGCCGAACTAAAGCACTCAAGAGACGTGTGTTGAATTCATATCCGCAGCCTCTCTTTTTTTCCTCTCTCTCTCCTTCCTCTTAGAAAGTGTTGCTGTTTACCTGAACTCAGACCCGAGACACTTTCCGCCTTCTCAAAGCTAACCTGTCCTGGCTTTTCTGACACTGCTGCGGTCTCTTTTCTCCTTCTCTCTTTCTACCGCTCCCTTTTGCTTTTTCCTCTCCTCCACCTCTCAACTTGCCATCCCCTCTCCTTGACCACTCTTCCTGGACCATAGCTTCACCTTTGACCCCTCAGTGAACCTTGGTTGACCCCTTGAACCCTTTACCTCCTGTCCCCTCCGGCACCCCCGCAGAGAAAGCGGCACTACTGGCGTCTGGACTGCAAGTGCATCATCTTGTTCCAGAACAACACCACCAACAAGTACTATAAGGTATTGTATTCTCCAGCTCCACTCAACTAGATTAGCACACAAATAAACTTCACAGGTACTGTATGAGTCGGGTCTCAATCAATCAATTAACTTTATTTTATAGATCCCTTTTTACACCGGAAGCGGTCACAAAGTGCTTATATACAGTAGATACCCAGGTTAAAACCCCAAAGAGCAAGCACTACAGATGTAGATGCAGGTTTATGACATTATTATTATTTAGTAAATATTTCCTTAACTCTATTTTCTTAACTGCATTGTTGGTGAAGGGCTTGTAAGTAAGCATTTCACGGTAACACCTGTTGTATTCGGTGCGTGTGACAAATACAATTTGATTTGATACATTCCCTAGTGAAAGTCTACACACCCCTTGAAGAGTTTTCACATTTTGATGCCTTAAAATTGAATCTAAAAAGGGATTCAATTGGATTTTTTCCTATTTATCTACACAACCTACTCCACATTTTCAAAGTGAAAAATTCTAGAATTACATTTTAAAAAATGAAACAAAAATGTCTTGATTGCGTTTGTGTTCACATGTTCACTTGATTGCGTACATCCCCATGTCCTGTAGGAGATCCCTCTGTCTGAGATTCTGGAGGTGCGCCCCTCAGGGGACTTCACCCTGGTTCCTCCGGGCACCAGCCCCCACTGCTTCGAGCTTGTCATGGGAGCCATGCGCTACTTTGTAGGGGAGGACCCCAACGTCCACGTCCCCGCCCTGCCCCCCACCACAGCCCAGGCCTTCCCCCCCACACCCCCCTACCCCAGCAACGTGGTTCCCAATAGCGGCGTGGGGCGGGAGGTGGCCAAGGTGTGGGAGGGCGCCATTCGCCAGGCCCTCATGCCAGTCATCTTCCAGGATGCACCACCGATAGAGGGACACACTCCTCACAGTAAGATATAATATAACATCACAATAATATTATGGCCGTGTCTTAGTTCTAACGTTCCAGCCAAGTTAGCCATCTAAAGAACAGAATCATGGGGTCTGGATCTGATATCAGTTTAGCTCTTAGTCTGGATTTACAGCCCTGCTGTTTGTGCTCTGGGGAAAGGGGGCTGGTGTTGTGGGAGAGTGAAAGGCTTATGAGTGGTATGCAGTCCAAAGGTCAAGGAACAGAAGCTTGTTTTCAGAGCTCCTACCACACACACACACACACTCTATCTCGGTAGTGACCCCACGTAAGGTCAGATGGGAGTCCTGTATATGTTAGTGTGGATGGTTAGCGTTTTTTTAAAACTTTGATCCGCAGGACAGGCTTCAGTCAGCATCTCAGTGTCCAACAGTGTGATCCAGGAGAACGTGGTGAGTAGTCTCTTGACACACGGTCGTTATACATTATCGTACATTGTACACATTCACAATCATTACCAAGGACTTTGTGGTGATGATGATGGTGAAATGTACGATAACGGTGATGATTATGCTGCTGTTGCCTTCGTCAATTTCTCCTCCAGGACATTGGCATGGTGTACCAGATATTTGCAGATGAAATCCTTGGTTCTGGCCAGTTTGGAGTGGTGTATGGGGGTAAGTGTCTCCAGTCTTCTACACTCGCCGTTTTGAGTCGTTGAATCTCAGTTAATCAGACTCCTGTAATTTCCTCTCTTCCTCTCTTCTCCCCCCCCTGCCATCAGGGAAGCACAGGAAGTCGGGGCGTGATGTGGCGGTGAAGGTGATTGACAAGCTGCGCTTCCCCACCAAGCAGGAGAGCCAGCTGAGGAACGAGGTGGCCATACTGCAGGTGACCACCAGGGGGAGACACAGATACACATTTTCAACAGGTCTCCCACTACTAGTCTAGTTCATCAGCTACACTACATGGCCAAGAGTATGTGGACACGTGGTCGTCGAACTTCTCATTCCAAAATCATGGGCATTAATATGGAGTTTGTACCCTCTTTGGTGCTATAACAGCCTCCACTCTTCTGGGAAGGCTTTCCACTAGATGTTGGAACATTGCTGCGGGGACTTGCTTCCATTCAGCCACAATAGCATTAGTAAGGTCGGGCACTGATGTTGGGAGATTTGGCCTGGCTCGCAGTCTGCATTTCAATTCATCCCAAAGGTGTCTGATGGGGTTCAGGTCAGGGCTCTGTTCAGGCCAGTTAAGTTCTTCCACACCAATCTCGTCAAACCATTTCTGTATGGACCTCACTTTGTGTACGGGGGGCATTGTCATGCTGAAACAGGAAAGGGCCTTCCCCAAACTGTTGGCACAAAGTTGGAAGCACAGAATCGTCTAGAATGTCATTGTATGCTGTAGCATTAAGATTTCTCCTCACTGGAACTCAGAGGCCTAGCCTGAACTATAAAAAACAGCCCCAGACCATTATTCCTCCTCCACCAAACTTTACAGTTGGCACTATGCATTGGGGCAGGTAGCGTTCTCCTGGCATCCACCAAACCCAGATTCGTCCGCCGGACGGCCAGATGGTGAGGCTTAATTCATCACTCCAGAGTCCGTGTTTCCACTGCTCCAATGTCCAATGGCGGCGAGCTTTACACCACTCCAGCCGACGCTTGGCATTGCACATGGGGATCTTGGACTTGTGTGCGGCTGCTCGGCCATGGAAACCCATTTCATGAAGCTCCCGACAAACAGTTCTCGTGCTGAAGTTTGGAACTTGATAGTGAGGGTTGCAACCGAGGACAGACGATTTGTACGTGCTACGCACTTCAGCACTCGGCGGTCCCGTTCTGTGAGCTTGTGTGGCCTACCACTTCTCGGCTGAGTTGTTGTTGCTCCTAGACGTTTCCACTTCACAATAACAGCACTTACAGTTGGCCGGGGAAATTTGACGAACTGACTTGTTGGAAAGGTGGCATCCTGTGACGGGGCCACGTTGAAAGTCACTGAGCCTTTCGATACGAGCCATTCTACTGCCAATGTTTGTCTATGGAGATTGCATGGCTGTGTGCTCGATTTTATACACCTGTCAGCAACGGGTGTGGCTGAAATAGCCGAGTCCACAAATTTGAAGGGGTGTTCACATACTTTTGTATATATAGTGTATGTGTGGCTGGTGGCTTACTGCTGACACACAAAGAATGTGTGTCAGCAGTAATAAGGTGTCATTTGGGACGCAGGCTGTTAGGCTCCCACCTACAGATGTAGGATCTTAATTTGAGCCAGTTTGCTACAGCAGGAAAATAATCCTGCAGCAACAGAAAATGTGAATTATTTTGTGGATTATAATGTGGAGTTTAATTCCGGGTTTGAGGCATTTTTCTTTAGGACAAATCAAGTCTGAAAGTTTTAAAGTGGAAATTACAAACTTGAGAAGCCTTTTTAAACCTTGAATACACATTTTCCTGCTGTGCAGAAAATTCTCAGCAACAAAAAAATTATCCAATTAAGATCCTACCTCTGTACAGGCCACAAGGGTCCATATTTTTTTTAATCATAGGGTTGTCATGCCAACTGCGTTCAATTACATTGGCAGGTTTTGCAGCAGAATTATCATCTCTATGGGGTGTAGTTAGATAAAGGTCAAGTGACAAATAAACACTGCCATTGCACTATACTCTAACTGATACTCAGTGTAATTCTCTCTCAATCTTCCATCCCCTCCACTCTACCTCTCTCTGTTTCTTTTCCTCCCTGGGTGCCATTTCCCAACTCTTCTTCTGCCCTCTTTCTCTCTTCTTTTCTCTCTCACTGTCTCGTGCCCCTTCTCCCATCCCCCCCGTGCTTTCCCTCTCTCCCTCACCCCTCCCCTCTCTCCATCTCCCAGAGTCTACGTCACCTGGGCATAGTGAATCTGGAGTGTATGTTTGAGACTCCAGAGAAGGTGTTTGTGGTGATGGAGAAGCTCCATGGAGACATGTTGGAGATGATCCTGTCCAGTGAGAAAGGAAGGCTCCCAGAGAGGCTCACCAAGTTCCTCATCACACAGGTGAGTGTTTGTGTGTGTGTCTACTCCCATACGGGGGGGGGAGAATTTAAAATATATATTTTTAATAAATGTTTTAGGATACATGTGAAATATGTACAATTGGACAAATAATGTATTTGTCCAATTGTAATGTTCCACGAAATGAGTGCCTTTTGCATCCCTTTGATAAGTTAAGTAGCAATTATGCACCAATATTGCATGTTTTATCTTCTGTTATATGAAATGAAGTGCCCTTTAACATAGAGCACATGGAGAATTCAATGAATCTACATTTCAATATGAATAAAGCCAAAATTCTGCATTTTGACATGTCCCTCTGTGCACCCTCTGTGACTTCTAGGAAGATTTAACGTTCGCTACCTAGCTAACAAGCTAGAAATGAACCAATGATCTTCAGGTCGGAGCTCTAGAAAGAGGCAAGAGCTCCCGACTTTCCGCGTTGGATGACCGTTCATAATGTATTTTCCCAGTCCAAACTCGTTTTTTCCCCCGTGTTGAACGCACTGAAGTCTGAGATTTCCGAGTTTCCAGTTGTTTTGAACACGGCAGAAGTCATGCTGGATTGACAGCATGGCCAGTGTATTCAGCCTTTTCTGTTGCATGTGAATGTTTATCCTTTTAAGCTTGGAAAAAAGACAGTTTCAGACAGATGTTTTAAATCCTTAAACCCAGACGTGGACCGCACACCCTCTCCACCGAATAGCAGGCAGGGGAAGCAAAATAGTGATTGCTTTGCAACACTTGCAGTAGCCATTAATTCCTTCCAAACCACTTATTGTGTCTGTGTCCAGTGTCTGTGTTCTTTTGCTCATCTTAATATTTTATTTTTATTGGCCAGTCTGAGATATGGCTTTTTTTTCCAACTCTGCCTAGAAGGCAGCATCCCGGGGTGACCTCTTCACTGCTGACGTTGAGACTGGTGTTTTGTGGGTACTATTAAATGAAGCTGCCAGTTGAGGACTTGTCTGTTTCTCAAACTAGACACACTAATGTACTTGTCCTCTTGCTCAGTTGTGCACCCGGGGCCTCCCACTCCTCTTTCTATTCTGGTTAGAGCCAGTTTGGCTGTTCTATGAAGGGAGTAGTACACAGCGTTGCACCAGATCTTCAGTTTCTTGGCAATTTCTCACACGGAATAGCCTTCATTTCTCAGAACAAAAATAGACTGACGAGTTTCAGAAGAAAGTACTTTGTTTCTGGCCATTTTCAGCCTGTAATCGAACACACAAATGCTGATGCTCCAGATACTCAACTAGTCTAAAGAAGGCCAGTTGTATTGCTTCTTTAATCGGTACAACAGTTTTCAGCTGTGCTAACATAATTGCAAAAGGGTTTTCTAATGATCAATTAGCCTTTTAAAATTATAAACTTGGATTATTCCATTTTTTTTTTTTTATCTGCCGTTTCCAGCTACAATAGTCATTTACAACATTAACAATGTATTTCTGATCAATTTGATGTTATTTTAATGGACCAAAAAAAATGTGTCTTAAAAAAATTATGACATTTCTAAGTAACCCCAAACCTTTGAACGGTAGTGTCTATATATATACACAGTGGGAAGAAAAGTATGTGAACCTTTTGGAAATACCTGGATTTCTGCATAAATTGGTCATAAAATATTATCTGATCTTCATTGAAGTCACACCAATAGACAAACACAATCAGCTTAAACTAATAACACACAAACAATTATAATTGTTCATGTCTTTATTGAACACACCATGTAAACATTCACAATAAAGGGTGGGGAAAGTATGTGAACCCTTGGATTTAATAACTGGTTGACCCTTCTTTGGCAGCAATAACCTCAACCAAACGTTTTCTGTAGTTGCGGATCAGACCTGCACAACGGTCAGGAGGAATTTCAAATCAAATTTTATTGGTCACATACAGGTGATTAGCAGATGTTATTGCGGGTATAGCGAAATGCTTGTGCTTCTAGCTCCGACAGTGCTGTGGTATCTAATAAGTAATATCTAACAAATTACACAACATATACCCAATACACACAAATCTAAGTAGGAATGAATTAAGACTATATACATATGGACGAGCGGAACGGACTAAGATACAGTAGAATGGTATAGAAAAACAGTATATACATATAAGATGAGTAATGCAAGATATGTAAGCATTATTAAGTGAATGAGATACCGTAGAATAGTATAGAATATAGTATATACATGAGATGAGTAATGCCATTATTAAAGTGAATTTTGGACCAATCCTCTTTACAAAACTGTTTCAGTTCAGCAATATTCTTGGGATGTCTGGTGTGAACTGTTCTCTTGAGGTCACGCCACAGCATCTCAATCGGGTTGAGGTCAGGACTCTGACTGGGCCACTACAGAAGGCATATTTTCTTCTGTTGACGCCATTCTGTTGTTGATTTACTTCTGTGTTTTGGGTCGTTGTCCTGTTGCATCACCCAACTTCTGTTGAGCTTCAATTGGCGGACAGATAGTCTAACATTCTCCTCCAAAATGTCTTGATAAACTTGGGAATTCATTTTTCCGTCAATGATAGCAAGCTGCCCAGGCCCTGGGGCAGCAAAGCAGCCCCAAACCATGATGCTCCCTCCACCATACTTTACAGTTGTGATAAGGTTTTGATGTTGGTGTGCTGTGACTTTTTTCATGCTTTTTGGTCCATAATAATCTCATGTAGGCTATACACTGACTATACAAAACATTAAGAACACTTGCTCTTTCCATGACATAGACTTTGACTAGGTGAATCCAGGTGATCCCTTATTGATGTCGCTTGTTAAATCCACTTCAAATCAGTGTAGATGAAGGGGAGGAGACCGGTTAAAGAAGGATTTTTAAGCCTTGAGACAATTGAGACATGGATTGTGTGTGTGCCGTTCAGAGGGTGAATATTGTTTAGAAAAGAGATGCGTGTCAGCTAAGCTAACAGCGTCCCAAAAAAATTGATGGCAGCCATGTTTGTTTATGTTTGACAAGCGAAAACTCCCTAATCCCAGAATGCCATTCATTTTAAGACGCAAATAAGTAAAGTCAAAGATGGCTGCGTCCATTGCCCGAATAAGATCTACTTGATTTGGCCACTTTGGCAACTCACTTTGGCAGCTCGAGTTTAGGAAGGTGTTCCTAATGTTTGCTATTCTCAGTGTACGGGGTCTCTGCAGATAGCGCTGTTGGCTAGAGATAGCGCTGTTGGCTAGAGATAGCGCTGTTGGCTAGAGATAGCGCTGTTGGCTAGAGACGGCGCTGTTGGCTAGAGAGCACGTGTCAATACCAGAGTGGGCACACTCGCTATATAACGCAACATTTTTGTGAGAGAACCATTTTACTTGTTTGTTTTTTTAACTTACATTTTTTATTTGATACATGGGAATTTAAACCCAGAATGTATTTGTATGTGCACTATGTCATCACAGACAGCCTTTAATAAGTCAATTTAATGGAAACAAATCTCTGGTAGGAAAATGCAGATTTGAGAATATTTCGCATGAAAATCTGTCACCAGTTGGATGGAAACTAACTACTGATCACAATGTAAAGAGTCATTTAAAAAGCCAAATGAGTAACCGCTCTAGCTACCCTGTAGACTAGATGTCAGAGCATTTCTGGAATATTGTCAGGCATTATATGCATTTTAGTAAAGATGCAAATTTGAAATATATATATATATAAAAATCTATATATGTTATCTGTATGGGTTTGATACTGTTTTACATAGTGTTTTTTTTAATGCTACATTTTAATAAACTTGTCTAGGTGAGTTTGTGTGCGTTTCCTACAGTTGAATAGTTCCTCACACCACAGATCTGTTTGATAACCGCTGTGTCTGCTTCTCATATTTTCTCACATCATGAAAATTAACCTGCGGTCAAACCAGTGAAGTGTCAAATTAGCTTCAGAGTTTGTTGGTTCCCGATCCACAGTCTGTAGTTGCTCTCCACAGATCACTCGCTGCGTAACACATACGTCATTCCTAAGCGTATGTTATTCTAGGGGTATGTTCTCACTCTCTGTGCGTTTTGGTTTCCTGTTACAGCCCAGAGAGTCTAAACCGTATCCTGTGTGTGTGTGTGTGTGTGTGTGTGTGTGTGTGTGTGTGTGTGTGTGTGTGTGTGTGTGTGTGTGTGTGTAG